>NC_057714.1:84425785-84437475 GCF_004010195.1 Chiloscyllium plagiosum | reverse complement strand
GATTGGCAAAGTTTAAGGCAGGAGCATCTCTAATGTGTCCTAAATGCAAAATAGAGGTGGGCACTCTTGTACATTGCTTATGGACCTGTCATAAGATCCGTGGATATTGGACTAAAGTAGCAAGTACCCTGATAGAAATTTTAGGAACGGAAATTAAAGTGGACCCCGTATCTCTCCTCTTGGGCTTTTCGAACTTTCCCTCCCTGGACACGTACGGGAAGAGACTATTTTCTATTCTTTCTTTCTGTGCAAGGAAAAATATTTTGGTGAACTGGGTGGCTGAGGGCCCCCCTGGACTTTCAAATTGGCACAGACTAATTATGGAATGTATTCCCCTTGACTTCCTTACAAATATGGTGCACCGAAAGACCGAATTATTTTATAAAATATGGCAGTCCTTTTTGAATTACATAAATACAGATATTTCGGCTATCCTAACAAGGGCTTTTATTTAATTGAGATTACAAACCTGGCTCGTCCGCGGCCCTCGGGGGAGGAATCCCGCACGAATACGGGTTTTATTATATCTGATGCTAACACATCCCGAGCATGTAAGATACTTAAATATACACCCTGGTTAGTTGTAGGTTAGATTAGTAGATAGTTGAGTTTTGTTTGTTTGTTTTTTTTTTCTTTTCGGTTTTTTTTTTGTTGTTTTGTTTTTTTTTGTCAAATTTTGGCTATTGCATATTTGAGCTAATTGTATATCAATGTTTATATCTGAGAGTTTTGTTTATTTTTGTAAACTTGTAAAAATGTTAAATTTCTAATAAAAATATCTATTAAAATGCAAAAAAAAAAGAGGTAAATGTGTGGCTCAAGGATTCATGAAGGAGAAATGGGTTCGAATTCATGGACATTAGCATCAGTACTGGTGAGGGAGGGAGCTGTTCCATTTGTCTGAATCATGCTGCGACCAGAGACCTGGAAAATTGCATAGCAGGGCTTAAACTAAATATGGGGGGGGGTCAATTGCATGGATGATTACAAAATCAAAGTTAATGGAGAAGTTAGTGATAGGGGTTTTTGTTGCCAGGAAATAATACGAAGGGACAGAATGTGTAAATCTCATCTTGTACCAAAGAACTATAAAAGTGTTGGGAAATTCAAGAACAGAACACGCTTAAAGGCTTTGTAACCCCACATTTCCCATGGCTAGTCCATCTAGGCTACACATTCCTGGATACCATGGGGCAATTTAGCACGGTCAATCCTCCTCATCTGCACATGTTTGGCCTGTGGGAGGAAACCAGAGCACCCAAAGGAAACCCACGCAGTCATGGGGAGAACATGCAAACACCATACAAACTGTTGCACAACCCTGGAATTGAACCTAGGTTCAATTGAACCTGGAACCTCAGCAAAGCTGTGCCACCGTGCTACATATCAGGAATGAGGGGGTGAGTCACTTGCCACAGTATTCCCAGTCTCTGAACTGCTTTTGTAGCTATTGTGTTTATGTGGTAAGACCAATTGAGGTGAATGGCAATTGTTGACAGTGGGGGATTCAGTGATGGTAACAAAGTATCAAATGGCTAAAGTGAACTGGGTAGTTAGATCAGCGGGACAGACAGCAACCAAGCAATGGTGACATTTTAAGGAGGTAATTCATGACTCCCAGCAAAAATACATCACAGTCGGGAGGAAAGATTCTAAAAGAGCGATAAGCCAATCATGGCTAACCAAGGAAGTTAAGGAGAATATTAAATTGAAAAGAAAAAAACATGAGGAGGACAAAGTGAGTGACATCCCTGAAGACAGATAAATTCAGAATCCAGGAAAAGAGGATTAAAAAGATAGTAAAGACACAGGAAATAAACTACAAAGACAAACTAGCAAGGAATATAATAAGATCTTCTTTATATAAAAGAGAGATTAAAGTGCACATCTGCCCCCAAGAAAATGAATCTGGAGAGACGATTTTGGGGAACAAGGAAATGGCCAAGGAGGTAAACAGAAATTTTGCATCAATCTTAACAGTGGAAGATACTTCAATCATCCCATTAATACGAAATAGTGCGGGGAAGGAATTAAATACCATACCTATCATGAAAGATGTAATAATAGAAAACTAATGGGGCTAAAGGAAGATACGTCCACTGCATCCTGAGTACCTAAAGCAGGTTGCTACAAAGATAGATTGGGGTGGCATGGTGGCTTAGTGTTTAGCACTGCTACCTCACAGCACCAGGGTCCCAGGTTTGGTTCCATCCTTGGGTGACTGTGTGGAATTTGCACATTCTCCCCGTGTCTGTGTTGGTTTCCTCCGGGTGCTCCGGTTTCCTCCCACAGTCCGAAGACGTGCAAGTCAGGTGAATTGGCCATGCTAAATTGCCCATAGTGTTAGCTGCATTAGTCAGAGGGGGGTGGGTTACTCTTTGGAGGGTTGGTGTGGACTTGTTGGGCCAAAGGGCATGTTTCCACACTGTAGGGAATCTAATCTAATAGTGGATGCATTGGTAGTAATTTTGCTAAAGTCACCGGGTTCTGAAGAGTAGCACAAGATAGGAAAACTATTAATGTGACACTCCTATTCAAAAAATGAGGGAGGTAAAAAGTGAATAATTATCGGCCAATTAGCCTGACATCTATTGTTGGAAAGTATTAGAATCAATTATTACGGAAGTAATTGCAGAATATTTGGAAATCATAATCTAATTAAGCAGAGTCAGCATAGCTTCATGAAAGGGACATTGTGCACAAATACTTTATTCAAGTTTATGTGGCATTCTCACCACAGTGGATAGAGGAGAACCAATGGATGTGTTGTATTTGGACTTCCAAAAGGCATTTGACAAGGTACCTCACAAAAGGTTAATCATTAGAGCCCACGGTGTTGGAGGAAATATACTAGCATGCACAGAGAATTGGCTGATCGACAGGAAACAGTGAATGTGGATGAGGGTTTCTTTGTTCCAGGTTGGTGACCAGTGACCAGTGGGGTTCCACAGGGATCAGTGCTGGAACTCAAATGTTTACAAATAATATTAATGAAAAGGTGGAACACAAAGTCAGAGACCACATGTTTAGAGAAAGAAACCAACACTACTGTCTGACACATCAGTGAATCTTCCCAGTTACTGCCTTTGCTGTTTGAGTTCAAGCATCTTTGGACATCAGAATGTGTTGAGGAAAAATTAAAAACAGTGAAATTCACAGCGGACCTTGGAGGAACCTATGTGGGAAGCTGACAGCACGGAAGAAGCTAAGTGCATAGTTTTTAAGTGTAACTTGCTGGAATTTCCAATACAGTGGGTTCTTTTTTGATATGTTTTATTAAGATCTGTCTCTTGATTAAATTTTTAAGATAGAAAACATAGTTACTAGCTTAGGCCTGGAGCATTGTTTTTTAGAGCAATATGACTGCTATCTTCTGGGTCTGTAGATTGTTAAGGAGCAAAGATGGCCTTCATTAGAGTGATTTGCTCTTCCTATCACATGTTGGAGATTAGGAAGAGTTTCCACATTCTTGATGATTATGTCTGCAGGATGTGTCTTTGGTTGCAAATCCTATCAGCTTGCATGGATTGGTTGGAGTGACAGAGGTAATAAGGAATTTACAGGAGTGAAGGGGTGTGATGGATGGCAATTATAGGAAGGGAGAAAAACTGCACGTACAGTTAGGTCGATGGATTACCTCGAGGAAAGTTAGGACAGGGAGGCTGGTAGTGCAGGAGCCTCCTGTGGCTATCCACACCTCAAACAAGTGTGTTCTTTTGGAAAATATTGTAGGTGATGGACTGTCAGGGGAATGTAGCACGAACAGCCCAGTTTCAGTTCTTTGGCTGGCTGTAATATAATGAGGGGCATGTCAGGTTCCAAACGATCGATTGTGATAGGGGACTCTCTAGTCGGAGGCACAGACAGATACTTGTGCAGCTGACAGCGAGAAATCAGAATTGTGAGTTGCTTGTGAGGATTTAAACTAGTAAGGTGGGTTGGGGCAGGGGGGACGTGATGGAACCCAGATAAATAGTGAGGAAAAAGACCAATTGGAGACTGGTACAGTTGGGAAAAGGAGCAGGTCAAACAGTCAGTGTAGGCAGAAACAAAGCAGAGAACAAGGTAGGACTGATAAATTAAACTGCATTTATTTCAATGCAAGAGGCTTAACAGGGAAGGCAGCTGAACTCAGGACATGGTTAGGAACATGGGACTGGGATCTCATAGCAATTACACAGACATGGCTCAGGGATGGACAGGACTGGCAGCTTAAGGTTTCAGGATACAAAATGCTGCAGGAAGAATAGGGGTGCGAGAGAGGACGGGGAGTGGCATTCTTGATGACAGATAACATTATGGCTGTACTTAGGCAGGATTTTCCTGGGAATACATTCAGGGAAGTTATTTGGGTGGGACTGAGAACTAATAAAGGGATGATCATCTTATTATTACATTGCATAAGAGACCGCCCACTAGTCAGTAGAAAATTGAGACACAAATTCATTAGGAAATCTCAATTATCCGTAAGAATAATAGGGTGGTTATGGGAGGTGATTTTAACTTTCCAAACATCGACTGGGACTGCCATCGTGTTTAGGGTTTAGATGGAGAGGAATTTATTCAGTGTGTACAAGAAATTTTTCTGATTCAGTATGTGGATGTACCTACTAAAGAAGGTGCAAAACTTGACCTGCTCTTGGGAAATAAGGCAAGGCAGGTGTCTGAGATGTCAGTTGAGGAGCACTTTGGGGCCAGTGACCATAATTCTGTTTATTTTAAAATAGTGATAAAAAGGATAGACCAGATCTAAAAGTTGAAGTTCTTAATTGGAGGAAGGCCAATTTTGATGGTATCAGGCAAGAACTTTCAAAAGCTGATTGGGGGCAGATGTTCACAGGTAAAGTGATGGCTTGAAAATGGGAAGTCTTCAAAAATGAGATAACGAGAGTCCAGAGAGAGTGTATTTCTGTTAGGGTGAAAGGCAAAGCCAGTATGTGTAGGGAATGCTGGATGACAAGGGAAACTGAGGTTTTGTTTAAGAAAAAGAAGGAAGCATATGTCAGGTATAGACAGCAGAGACTGAGTAAATCAAAAGAGTATAAAGACCAATAGGAGTATACGTCAGAGGGAAAACAGGACGGCATAAGGTGGACATGAGATAGCTTTGGCAAATAGGGTTAAGGAGAATCCAAAGGGATTCTACAAAGACATTAAGGGCAAAAGGGATAGAGAAGGGCCCTTCAAAGATCAGCAAGGCAGCCGATGTGTGGAACCATAGGAGATGGGGGAGATACTAAATGAGTATTTTGCATCAGTGCTTATTGTGGAGAGACATGGAAGATATAGAATATAGGGAAATAGATGGTGACATCTTGAAAAATGTCCATATTACAGAGGAGGAGGTGCTGGATGTCTTAAAATACATAAAGATGGATAAATCCCCAGGACCTGATCAGGTGTACACTAGAGCTCTGTGGGAAGTTAGGGAAGTGATTGCTGGACCCTTTGCTGAGATACTTGTATCATCGATAGCTACAGATGAGATGCTGGAAGACTGGAGGTTGGCCAATGTGGTGCCACTATTTAAGAAAGTTGGTCAGGAAAAGTCAGAGAACTATAGATCATTGAGCCTGACATCAATGTTGGGGGAATCCTGAGGAATTGGATTTATATGTATTTGGAATGGCAAGCACTGATCAAGATAGTCAACATGGCTTTGTGCTTAGGAAATCATGTCTCATGAACTTGATTGAGGTTTTGAAGACATAACTAAGAGGATTGATGAGGGCAGAATGGTGGATGTGATCTGTATGGATTTCAGTGAGGTGTTTGACAAGGTTCCTCATGGTAGACTGGTTAGCCAGGTGAGATCTCATGTAACACAGGGAGAACTAGCCATTTGGATACAGATAAGGCTCAAAGGTAGAAGACAGAGGGTGGTGGTGGAAGGTTGCTTTTCAGAATGGAGGCCTGTGACCAGTGATGTGCCGTAAGGATTGGTGCTGAGTCCACTGCTTTTTGTCATTTCTAAAAATTATTTGGATGTGAACCCAGGAAGTATAGTTAGTAAGTTTGCAGATGACACCAAAATAGTGGACAGTGAACAAAGATACCTCCGTGGACAATGGGATCTTGATCAGATGGGCCAATGGGCTGAGGAGTGGCAGATGGAGTTTAACTTAGATAAATGCATTTTGGAAAGGCAAATCAGGGAAGGACTTAATGGTAAGGTCCCGGGGAGTGTTACTGAATAAAGAGACCTTAGAGTACAGGTTCACAGTTCCTTGAAAGTGGAGTCACAGGTAGTGATCGGATAGTGAAGAAGGCATTTGGTATGCTTTCCTTTATTGGTCAGAGCATTGTGTATAGGAGCTGGGAGGTCATGTTGCAGCTTTATAGGATGTTGGTTAGGCCATTGTTGGAATATGACATGCAATTCTTGTCTCCTTCCTATTGGAAAGATGTTGTGAAACTAGAAAGGGTTCGGAAAAGATTTCCAAAGATATTGCCAGGGTTGGAGGATTTGAGTATGGGGAGAGGCTGAATAGACTGGGACTGTTTTTCCTGGAGCACCGGGGGCTGTGGGGTGACCTTATAGAGGTTTATAAAATCATGAGGGACATGGATAGGATAAATAGACAAAGTCTTTTCCCTGGGGTCGGGGAGTCTAGAAATGGAGGGTTTAGATTAGATTAGATTCCCTCCAGTGCAAAAACAGGCTCTTTGGCCCAACAAGTCCACACCAACCCTCCAAAAAGTAACCCACCAGACCCATTCCCCTACTAATGCACCTATCACTATGGACAACTTAGGCCAATTCACCTGGCCTGCACATCTTCAGACTGTGTGATGAAACCCATGCAGACACAGGAGAACATGCAAACTCCACATGGGCAGTTGCCCGAGATCCGAATCAAATCTGGGTCCCTGGCGCTGAAAGGCAGCAGTGCTAACCACTGAGCCACCATGCTGGTTTAGGGTGAGAGGGGCAAGATATAAAAAGGACCGAATGAACAACATTTTCATGCAGAGAGTGGTGCATGTATGCAATGAGTTGCCAGAAGAAGTGAAGGAGGCTGGTACATTTGTAGCATTTAAAAGGCATCTGGATGGGTATATGAATAGGAAGGGTTGAGAGCAATATGGTAGGATATTTGGTTGTCATGGACGAGTTGGACTGAAGAGTCTGTTTCTATGCTGTACATCTCAATGACTCTGACTTGGAGGAAGGCAGTGAATGTACTGGAGCCAAATTTGTAGACGACTCAAAAAATGTATAGAAAGGCAGTTATGAGAAGGATACAAGTTGTTTACAGTGAAATATCGATAGGTTCAGTAAATGGGCAAAAAATTCGTATAATGTGGGGAAATGTGAAGTTGTTTATTTTGAAAGGAAGAATAAAAGAACAGAATATTATTTGAATGGGAATGCTTGTACATGAAATGAAGCAAATGAGTCAATAAAGAATGACAAAATCTGCTGACTCTAGGCACTGTATCTTAATCAAAAAACAATTTTAAAAAGTTAGTGAATGAAACTGAAATATAATCTCAGGGAGAAGTAATGTATCCCCCACTCCATAGTGCCCAACCATAACAACAGATTCAAGGATAAGTGATGGCCTAGTGGTATTAATGCTTGACTACTAATTCAGTGATGTACTGAATTAGTTTTGCGAGCTTTAGTTCAAATCCCACCATAGCAGATGGTGGAATTTAAGTTCAATAAAAATCTCTCATCAAGAGCCTCGTAATGACTATGAAACTGTTGCTGATTGTTGGGAAAAAAACTATGTGATTTACTAATGTCCTGTGGGGAGAGAAACTAATGTCCTTACCTGGTCTGATCTATATGTAACTCCAGATCTGCAGCTAAGTGGTTGATTTTTAAATACCCTCTGGACAATTAGGGATGAGTAATAAATGCTGACAAAAGTATGGAGCACGGAAGTGGCTCAGGGGCTCAGTGTTGTACCAGATTAGGAATTCTGGCGATCTGTGGCGAGGTAGCTGGTGGGCCTGAATGGGAGTTCTGGCGAGCCAGACTGCACTCTCGCAGTCAGTAGTGAGATAGCATTATGGAGGGGTGCATTCCCAGTGTCGGGGAGAGATTGAGTTTAGCGTAGGGAGGAGTGTGTGCTCTCATGGGGGGGGGCAGCCTGGGGCATCTTCAGGTCCATGGCAAAAGAAGGACTGAAATTTGTTTTTTCCTATTTTATACCAAGAAGGACTACAATATTTAACTTATTTCCTTATTTTTCTACATTGTACCAAAGATTTTGTATCTTAAGTGCCTTTGTTCCTAAGGTGATTTTGGACACTTTTCACTCTGCTCCTGTACTTGAGTACACATGACAATAAACTTAATTCTAATTCATCTTGTCTGAAGATTTTAGTTAAATTAGTTTTTTGTTGTGTATGCCAATGTATGTATGTAAGCTTTGACTAGAATACATTTTCTTTGTTGTCACCGCAAGGTAACGATTTTGTCCACTGCTTTGGGATTTTCTGATCAGGAGAGAACATTTTGATGATTTGTGTTCCTCCAGCTAAGCTCTGTCCCTTTCACACATGATGCCATTTGCTTCTGTCCTGTTTGGAATAAAGGGAATCCCTGTTGATTTATCCATTCATTTATCCATTTTTTCTTGTCTCACAAGAGTTCTCAGTTTCTGAGCAACAAAATGCCCAAAGATTGTTGGTGGAAGTCAATACCACTGCATCTCACACCCATGATTTATTATTTGAGAGCATAACATTGGAAGATGGCTGACCGACTAAGGAAGTGTATGAGCGTTTCTTTGTCTAGGTGGAGGATCTAACAGCATTAGCTAAAATGTTTTGGCATGACCCTCATATCCTTCAATCCCAGGTTCACGATGTCTGAGTAAAAGGAATAATATTGCAGCTATTGATATCCTTTGCAGAAGCTCCCCTGTTGTTCCTGTTGTCTATGGAACTATGTTGAACAACTGAGGTTCCAATCCTATTCCACATCTCGAGTTAACTTCTTGGCAGTTGATGACTGCCACAGTGGAGAAATTACATCATGATTATTTTGAATTGTGTGTCTTGGGCCAAGGCATCAGGGTTAGTCATCTGATATTCTGGCAGATCTGTGGCTCCAGAATCTGTGCTGGTATCTGTTTCTGGATTGTTTCACTTGTGTTTACTTCTGAAAAGTTCTGGGTGTCCGTCCAATAACTTTATATGCTGCAAGATTGTCAACAAAGACAAGATGGATCTCATTACTGTGAGATGGTTAGTGAGGTTTTAGGAAGGAATGAGATTTTGCCAATCTTCATTTGAGATTATATGTCCTATACAAAGACTTTCTGATGACCTCTTTCTTCAGGACACATTTCTTTGTCAAATTGTTTAGCTTTGTCATTCTAAGAACCTTGTGATTCTATGCAATTCTCCTCTCCATAACCAGATTCCAGAAATGCTGATCTCTTGTCTGGAAGATGGTTGCTTTCCAGAGTCGTCTTCATGGCTTTTGTCAAGAAATCTTGTGTAGCTCGATCACAACTGACATAATTGATATCATATTTCAAGAATAATAATATGGGTAACATGATTGTTCCAGTGAAGAGCAGTTTATCTGCCCTTGTGGTCTTGAATTATATCAGCTTTTCAACTATGTATCCACTGTTTATCCACAATGTTCCAGTTGCTGTTGTACAGAAAGCATTGAACCAAGAAAATATGTGACGACCTTGCGAAATATGTTCTTGGTATCCCTCATCTTTGCAGTTGAACCTTGGTGTTGGCTTCATTCCTCACCTCTCTGCTCCAGTTCTGCATTGCTATGGCTGCACAAAAATTAAAAGATTCGGGGAATAAAAATTGTGAAATATAAATGGAAAAACAAATCAACAGAGAGAAAACAATTAAGTGAATATGAAAAGTAGATGATTAGGTAAAATTAAGTGCACAGGGCTAAAGCTGATCTGCAGAATAGATAAATCAAATGGCAAACTGAGAAATACGAGGATAAACATGAATAGGTGAAGATATTGCAAAATCCCACACAGACGCATACTATGAATTTCCCTTTTTTGCTCTTTTATGGATCTGTAAATTTTGCATTTCTCAGTGGAGAGCATATAGCACTGCTGTTAATATCCAATCACTCTTGGAATTAATGCAGACCTTTCTGGTGCAACAACTAGCTCCAAATTTAAATTTATGATGGTGTTTTCAGAAATATTAGCTTCTCTTATTCCAGTAAATTTGCATTGATGAATATGAGTGATGAATATGAATGACGAATATTGTCCAGCTATAGTCCAGAAAAGGATTAAGTTCCCTTTAGTTCCGACAATAATGTGCATTGAGCTTACCACCATTTTGGCATAACAGAAACAGAAGCATGATGGACCTGAAGTCTTCATTTTGTTCCCTCTCTGCAGATGCTTCCAGATCTTTTTTTAATTCATTTGTGGGATGTTGGTGTTACTAGCTGGTCAGTATTTATTGCCCATTCCTAGTTGCCCTTGAGAAGTTGGTGATAAGCTGCCTTCTTGAACCGCTGTAGTCTATCTGTTGTAAGTTGACCCACATGCCCCAAGGGAGTGAATTTCAAGATTTTAAGCCAGTGAAGGAGTGGTTATATATTTCCAAGTCAGGATGTTGAGTGGTTTGAAGGGGAATTTTCAAATGGTGGTTTTTCCATGTATCTACTGCTCTTGTCCTTCCAAATGAAATTGGTCATGGGTTTGGAAGGAGCTATCTGAAGATCTTTGGTGAATTTCTACAGTGCATTGTGTAGATAGTACACACTGCTGCTACTGAATGTCAGTGATGGAGAGAGTGGATACTTGTGGATGTAGAGCCAATCAAGCGGGCTGCTTTGTCTGGATGGTGTCAATCTTCTTGACTGTTATTTGAGCTGCATCTGTCCACGTAACTGGAGAGTATTCCACCACACTCCTTACTTATGCCTTATAGATGGTAGACAGGCTTTGAGCAATCAGAAGGTGAGTTACTTGCTACAGTATTCCAAATCTCTGACCCACTTTTGTAGCCATTATGTTTATGCGGTGAGCCCAGTTGATTTTCTGGTCAATGATAACTCCCAGGATGTTAATAGTGGGGGATTCAGTGATGGTAATTCCATTGAATGTCAAGGGACAGTAGTTAGATTGTCTCTTATTGGTGATGGTCATTGCCTGGCATTTGTATAGAATGAATGCTACTTGCCACTTGTCAGCGCAAGTCTTGATATTGTCCAGATCTTGTTGTATTTGGACATGGACTGCTTTAGTATCTGAAGAGTCACGAATGGTGTTGAACAGTGCACAATCATCGGTGAACATCCCTACTTCTGACTTTATGATGGAGGGAAGATCATTGATAAAGCAGCTGAAGATGGTTGGTCGAGGACACTATCCTAAGGAACTCCTGCAGAGATGTCCTGGAACTGAGATGACTGATCTCCAACAGCCACGACCATCTTCTTATGTACCAGGTATGACTCCAACCAATGTTGAAAATGTGGTGCTGGAAAAATACTGCAGGCCAGACAGCATCCGAGGAGCAGGACATTTCGGGCATAAGCCCTTCTTCAGGAATGAGGCTGGTGTGCTAGGCGGGCTGAGATAAAAGGTAGGCGGGAGGGAATTTGGGGGAGGGGCGCTGGGAATACGATAGATGGAAGGAGGTGAGGGTGAGGGTGAAAGGGCGGAGAGGGGGTGGGGGCGGAGAGGTCGGGAAGAAGATTGCAGGTCAAGAGGGCGGTGCTG
>NC_057714.1:84421093-84425340 GCF_004010195.1 Chiloscyllium plagiosum | reverse complement strand
TGAGGATCAGTGGGGTTCTGTCCTGGTGGTGATTGGGGGGGCGGGGTTCAAGGGCGAAGGTGTGGGAAGTGGAGGAGATGCGGTGGAGAGCTTTGTCAACCACGTCGGAGGGGAAATTGCGGTCTTTGAAGAAGGAGGCCATTTGAGTTGTTCGGTAGTGGAATTGGTCCTCCTGGGAGCAGATGCGGCGGAGGTGGAGGAATTGGGAAGGGTGTAATCTAGGTAGCCTCGATGACTCCAACCAATGGAGAGTTTGCCACCTGATACCCATTGATTCCAGTTTTGCTGGGCTCTGTGATGCCACACTTGGTCGAATGCAGCTTTGATGTCAATGGTTGTCACTTCTGGAATTCAGCATTTTTTGTCCATTTTTGAACCAAGGCTGTAATGAGGTTAGGAGCTGAGTGGTCCTGATGGAACCCAAAATGGGTGTCACTGAGCAGATTATTGCTGTGCAGGTGCTGCAAGATAGTACTGTTGACACCTTCCATCACTTTACTGATGATCAACAGTAGACTGATGGGGCAGTAACTGGTCATATTATATTTATCCTTTTTATGTACAGCACATACCTAGACAATTTTCCACATTGTCGGGTGCCAGTATTGTAACTGTACTAGAATAGCTTGGTCAGGGAATTGGCAAGAACTGGAGCACAAGCCTTTAGTAGTATTGCTGGAATGTTGTTAGGATCCGTAGTCCTTGCAATATCCAGTGTCTCCAATTGGTTTTTGATATCACGTGGAGTGAATCGAGTTGGCAGAAGACTGATACCAGTAATGCTGGGGGCCAATGGAGGAGGTTGAGAGGAATTATCCACATGGCACTTCTGGTCGAAGGTTGAAAATTCTGTTTTTATTTCAGATTTTCAGCATCTGCTATTTAATTGTTCAGCAATGCAGAGCTCATGATTTGCTGATTTTCCAAACTGGCAAATACATCAGTTCATAGGAAATGTGTATGAAGAGTCATTTAAAGCCCATCAAGCCTGATCTGTCATTCAGTAAGATTGAGGTTGGTTTGATTGCAGCTTAAACTTCACTTTTTTTCCTATCCCCCAATTCAGTCTACTTCCTTGACAACAAAAATCACTTGAACTCAGGCATCAATATCAATATTTTGAAAAGGTGGTAGTGTGCTGCCTTCTTTAACCAGTGCAGTCCATTTGGTGGAGGCATATCCATAATGCTGTTAGGGGGAAAATTCCTGTATTTTGAACCACCGACAGTGAAGAAACAGCAATATATTTATAAGTCTGGATGGTGACTGGCTTGGAGGGGAACTTGCAGATGGTGGTGTTCCCATGTGTTTGCCGTTCTTCTCCTCTTAGCTGGCAGTTGTCAGGAATTTGGAAAATTTTGTCTAAGGAGCTATCATGAATTTCCATAATGCATCTTGTAGATAGGGAAACAACATTACTATTGTGTGTCAGTGGTCAGGCAGTAAATATTTGTGGACATGGTGTCAATCAAATACAACACAAAAACAGAAGTTGCTGGAAAAGCTCAGCAGGTCTGCTTTATCTTGGATTTGGTGTCAGGTTTTGTGGGTGTTTTTGGAACTTCATTCACCTTAGCAAGTAGGGAGTCACACTCCTGACTTGTGCCTTGTAGATTGTGAACAGATTTTGGGGAGTCAGGAAGTGAGTTCCTTCCTGTAGGATTCCTCCCCTCTGACCTCCTAGTGTGGCCACTGTGTTTATATGACTAGTCCGCTTCAGTTTCTGCTCAATTCACAGAGTCATAGGATGTTGATAGTGGAAGTTTTGGTGATGGTAATGACATTGATGTCAAGGGGTGATAGGTACATTTTCTCTTGTCAGATAGTCATTGCCTGATACAGGTGTTGGGTGAACTTGTCACTTATCAGCCCAAAGCTGGACCAAAACTGAAGGATTCCTGATGAAGGGTTCTTGCCCGATTCTCCTGCTCCTTGGATGCTGCCTGACTGACTGTGCTTTTCCAGCACCAAACTCTCAACTCTGATCTCCAGCATCTGCAGTCCTCACTTTCTCCCAAAACTGAAGGGGTTCGGCCAAGAACACTACCCCAAAGAACTCTTGCTAAGATATTCTGGAGAAGAAACGTCTAATCACCAACCACTACAACCATCTTTCTTTGTGTCAGATAATACTCTAACCAGCAGATTGACAAGGACTCCTCAATAGGTAGACAAGTAGGAGGCTGGAAGAACACAGCAAGCCAGGCAGCACTAGGAGGTGGAGAAGACAACATTTTGGTGTAACCTTTCTTCAGGACTGAGGGTGGGTGTAATGGAGGTGCAGATAAAGAGTGTGGGGGGAGGGGGGAAGCAGTTTTGGGTGGGGAGAAGGGCTGAGTGGTGAAGTAGTGACAGGTGAACACAGGTAGAGAGTATGACCTGGTTGGTCGATGGGAGGAATGAATCCAGTTGGTAGCTGGAAGGAAGGGTTGGTCGGAGGTATTGAAGGGAGAGGGAAGGGCTGGAAAGAGAGTTGGGGATGGGAAGGGAGATTATTTGAAATTGGAGAACTCAATGTTGAGTCCCCAGGCTGTAATCTGACAAGCGAAAGATGAAGCGTTGTTCCTTTAATTTGCAGTCTGATTTGCTATGGCAATGGAGGAGGCCAAGGATGGTCATATCAGAAAAAGAATGGGATTAAAATGGGCAATGGCTGGGAGGTCAGGTTGGCCCATGCAGGCCCAGCTGTGATGCTGTAATTAGGTCAGGAATTGAGTGATCCTGGTGGAATTCAAACTGATTGTCATTGAGCCGGTTATTGCTAAGCAAATGCTGCATGATAAATGCTGTCGATGGCCATTCTATACCAAGCTGCTTATCCTATTTCACACACAAGTAGTCTTGTTTTCTAGTTTCACTGAATTGAGAATGCGTTTTCAGATTTGCCTTGTGCTGTGCCTGGCATGCCTTCCTGTGATAATCAGTAAGAGGTTTGCTTTCCAATGTTTGATCTGACTCAATTAGATTTCATTTAGTCTGGAATCAATGTTCAGGTCTCCCAGGGCAACCCATTTTCAATGGTAATCCACTGTATTGCTCACTCTGCTTGTTCTATTCTGTAGCTGGAGCAGGAAGATCTCAGGAATAGCAATGGTGTTGTCTGGGAGGTCTGATTTTGAGAACAGAATAGACTGTCCTCTCTTCCAAATATATTCTTCTTTACTGTCTCACTTGGATGGCTCCATTTGTTCACACAAGCTGCAAAAATCTTAAATTTGACGGTATTAGGCAAGAACTTTTGAAAGCTGATTGGAGGCAGATGTTCGCAGGTAAAGGGACGGCTGGAAAATGGGAAGCCTTCAGAAATGAGATAACAAGAATCCAGAGAAAGTATATTCCTGTCAGGGTGAAAGGGAAGGCTGGTAGGTATAGGGAATGCTGGATGACTAAAGAAATTGAGGGTTTGTTTAAGAAAAAGAAGGAAGCATATGTCAGGTGTAGACAGGACTGATCGAGTGAATCCTTAGAGTATAAAGAGAGTAGGAGTATACTTAAGAGGGAAATCAGGAGGGCAAAACGGGGACATGAGATAGCTTTGGCAAATAGAATTAAGGAGAATCCAAAGGATTTTTACAAATATATTAAGGACAAAAGGGTAACTAGGAAGAGAATAGGGCCCCTCAAAGATCAGCAAGGCGGCTTTTGTGTGGAGCCACAAAAAAATGGGGGAGATACTAAATGAATATTTTGCATTAGTATTTAGTGTGGAAAAGGATATGGAAGATATAGACTGGAGGGAAATAGATAGTGACATCTTGCAAAATGTCCAGATTACAGAGGAAGTAATGGTTAAAGGTGGATAAATCCCCCGGAGCTGATCAGGTGTACCCGAGAACTCTGTGGGAAGCTAGAGAAGTGATTGCAGGGCCTCTTGCTGAGATATTTGTATCATCGATAGTCACAGGTGAGGTGCCGGAAGACTGGAGGTTCGCAAATGTGGTGCCACTGTTTAAGAAGGGCGGTAAAGACAAGCCAGGGAACTATAGACCAGTGAGCCTGACCAGGGTGGGCAAGTTGTTGGAGGGAATCCTGAGGAACAGGATATACATGTATTTGGAAAGGCAAGGACTGATTCGGGATAGTCAACATGGCTTTGTGCGTGGAAAATCATGTCTCACAAACTTCATTGAGTTTTTTGAAGAAGTAACAAAGAAGATTGAGGGCAGAGCAGTAGATGTGATCTATATGGATTTCAGGAAGGCTTTTGACAAGGTTTCCCATGGGAGACTGATTAGCAAGGTTAGATC
>NC_057714.1:84410389-84421063 GCF_004010195.1 Chiloscyllium plagiosum | reverse complement strand
ATAAGAGGTACAGTTAGTAAGTTTGCAGATGACACCAAAATTGGAGGTGTAGTGGCAAAGAGGGTTACCTCAGATTACAACAGAATCTGGACCAGATGGGCCAATGGGCTGAGAAGTGGCAGATGGAGTTTAATTCAGATAAATGCGAGATGCTGCATTTTGGGAAAGCAAATCTTAGCAGGACTTATACACTTAACGGTAAGTTCCAAGGGAGTGTTGCTGAATAAAGAGACCTTGGAGTGCAGGTTCATAGCTCCTTGAAAGTGGAGTCGCAGGTAGATAGGATAGTGAAGGCGGCGTTTGGTCTGCTTTCCTTTATTGGTCAGAGTATTGAGTACACGTGTTGGGAGGTCGTGGTGCAGCTATACAGGACATTGGTTATGCGACGGTTGGAATATTGCGTGCAATTCTGGTCTCCTTCCTATCGGAAAGATGTTGTGAAACTTGAAACGGTTCAGAATAGATTTACCAGGATGTTGCCAGGGTTGGAGGATTTGAGCTACAGGAAGAGGCTGAACAGGCTGGGGCTGTTTTCCCTGGAGTGTCGGAGGCTGAGGGGTGATCTTATAGAGGTTTACAAAATTACGAGGGGCATGGATAGGATAAATAGGCAAAGTCTTTTCCCTGGGGTTGGGGAGTCCACAACTAGAGGGTATACATTTGGGGTGAGAGGGGAAAGATATAAAAGAGACCTAAGGGGCAACTTTTTCACGCAGAGGGTGGTACGTGTATGGAGTGAGCTGCCAGAGGATGTGGTGGAGGCTGGTATAATTGCAACATTTAAGAGGCATTTGGATGGGTACTTGAATAGGAAGGGTTTGGAGGGATATGGGCTGGGTGCTGGCAGGTGGGACTAGATCGGGTTGGGATATCTGGTCGGCATGGACGGGTTGGACCGAAGGGTCTGTTTCCATTTCGTACATCTCTAGGAATCTAATGACTCTGTGGAACAAATTCAAGAGCTGAGACTCCTCCACTTTGGATCACCATACTGCTTCATTTGCAGCATAACCTCCTATCCCTGACCACAAACCAAATCAGAAATACTTAACCTCAGGTGTGACTGCATCCTGGAACAAAATAACAAAGTAACACCAACCTTTCCCCACTGTATCAAATGTTCCCCAAGTTTACACACTTGTTGCAGATGTATTTGCCAAAATCACAAAGGTGATCAGCTTTGGTCACCAGCTCCCACATGCTACAGCTGCAATAAGTCATGTGCCTGGTCATCTTTACCTTGTTTGGCTTTCATGAATTAGGTTTCATTTTGGATGACTATTTTGAGTTCTGTTTGAGGTTTAACTATTGACATTATAAACTTAATGTAATTAATGTACCTTTCCAATAAGAGTAAAAACTACTGCCCAAATTTACACAGGGAAAACTATGTAGAACTAATCAATTACCCATCTTCACACCTGGTTTTCAAGTCCTCAGTCTGTCTCCATTCCCTCTCTTGGAACATTGCTGTTTGTAAAAGGTCAGAATAGCACCTCCTCCTTCATAGAAATGAATTTCCTCAAATGAGTAAATTCATGAGATAAAGCATCTGGTTTCATTGCACAATCTCGAACAATTAACTTTGTGCAACTAACTTCATACTTGTGCAAAACCTCTTGCATTTATATCATCTCAGTTTCCAGTGAAATGAGTCAGCACTGCAGGCTCGGGAACCAGTTTCAACTCATCACCTAACTAATTACCCTGCACATGATCTAAACAAGGACCTTGTTTATCACTAATGTTGAAATAAACTACATTGGGTAAGTTAAGTGCTAAATATGAACTTCACAAGATTTCAGAAAGTGATCAAACCTTATTCTCTCACTTAATAATTACCTG
This sequence comes from Chiloscyllium plagiosum, assembly GCF_004010195.1. Lineage (NCBI taxonomy): Eukaryota > Metazoa > Chordata > Chondrichthyes > Orectolobiformes > Hemiscylliidae > Chiloscyllium > Chiloscyllium plagiosum. The sequence continues at coordinate 84,419,218 of NC_057714.1, read as the reverse complement.
GATTTAAATACATCAGAGCAGTAGACCATTTAGGACCTCAAGTCTGTTATGTTATACAAGATCATAGGCGGCAAGGTGGCACAGTGGTTAGCACTGCTGCCTCACAGCGCCGGAGACCTGGGTTCAATTCCTGCCTCAGGCGACTGACTGTGTGGAGTTTGCATGTTCTCCCTGTGTCTGCGTGGGTTTCCTCCGGGTGCTCCGGTTTCCTCCCACAGTCCAAAGATGTGCAGGTCAGGTGAATTGGCCATGCTAAATTGCCCGTAGTGTTAGGTTAGGGGTATGGGTGGGTTACGTGTTGGTGTGGACTTGTTGGGCCCAAGGGCCTGTTTCCACACTGTAATGTAATCTAATCTAATCATGACTAATCACCAACTTTAATGTTGTTTTCCCCTTGTCCCTTAATGCCATGAGCAATTACAAATCTACCAATCTGTCTTGAACTTACTTAATGACTGAGCTTCCAGAGCCCCAGGGCGAGGCAATTCCGAGGATTCACTGAGTGAAAAAAAATCCTCTTCACCTCAGCCTTAAATTGCTTGCCTTTTGCTTTTCGAATATTCCTCTGGTTCTTAACCCCACAAACTTTCTGCATCTACTTTGCCTATACTTTTCAGAACTTTGAAAGTATCAATAACAGCCGATGTTGCAGATCTTCTGAATTATAGAGTCATAGAGATGTACAGCATGGAAACAGATCCTTCAGTCCAACCTGTCCATCTTCTCATAGAACATTGCCACCATCCAGGAATCAGTCTGGGGAATGTCTGCTACGTTACCTCAACAACAAGAATATCTTTCTCAGGCAAGAGGACTTGAAATGTAATCTCACTCATATTATATACAATTGAAGCAATACTTCCTTGCTCCTGTACTCAAATCCCATTATGATCGAAGCTTGCTGCGTCTTGTTAGCCTTCAAAGACTTAAGAACAAGGACACCGCTGTTTTTTGCACATCAGTAATTTTCAATCTCCCACTATTCATGAAATTCTCACCTCTGTTCCTCTGACCAAAGTTGTCACCTCTGGGTTAACAAAACTAGGTTGGAAGAAAGTCAGAAATTGCTGGAAAATCTCAGCAGGTTCTGAAGCAGAGTCACTGAACTGAAAATATTAACTCTGATTTCTGTCCACAAGTGCTGCCAGACCTACTGAGACTTTCCCGTGCCTCTTCAGCACCCCCTGAGATTTTCCAGCAATTTCTGTTTTTGTTTGATTTCCAGCATCTGCAGTTCCTTCCCTTTTTTTTGAAGGAAGCCATCCTATCGAGGAACTTTCCAAGAAGGTCAACAAAGGAACTCATAATTGCATCACAACTCTGTATCTTTCTGCACTTTCTTCATTATTTCTAACATTATTCTCAACTTTTTCAAGCAGAGGGTGGTACGTGTATGGAATGAGCTGCCAGAAGATGTGGTGGAGGCTGGTACAATTGCAACATTTAAGAGCCATTTGGATGGGTATATGAATAGGAAGGGTGTGGAGGGATATGGGCCGGGTGCTGGCAGGTGGGACTAGATTGGGTTGGGATATCTGGTCGGCATGGACAGGTTGGACCGAAGGGTCTGTTTCCATGCTGTACATCTCTATGACTCTAAAATTGCCATATTTTGATGAAAGGAATAAAATCATGGAATCCCTAGTGTGGAAATGGGCCCTTCGGCTCAACAAGTCCACACTGACCCACCGAAGAGTAACCATGCCATCCCATTCCCCTACCCTACTACTCTACCATTCCCCCGAGTAATGCACCTAACCTACACAACCCTGAACACCATGGGCAATTTTACATTTACCTTAGATCGATTAGATACCCTTCGGCCCAACAAGTCCATACCGACTCTTCGAAGAGCAACCCGACCTAACCCATTCTCCCACCCAACATTTACCCCTTACTAATGCACCTAACACTCTGGGCAATTTAGCATAGCCAATCTATCTAACCTGCACATCTTTGGACTGTGGGAGGAAACCAGAGCACCCGGAGAAAACCCATGCAGACACAGGGAGAATGTGCAAACTCCACACAGACAGTCGCCCAAGGCAGCATTTGAACCTGGGTCCCTGGTGCTGTGAGGCAACAATGCTCACCACTGAGCCATCGTGCCACCTAAACTGCACATCTTTGGATTATGGGAGGAAACCAGAGCACCTGAAATAAACCCACACAGACACAGTCAAAATGTGCAAACTCCACAGAGACAGTCACCCAGGACTGGAATTGAACCCGGGTCCCTGGTGCTCTGAGGCAGCAATGCTAACCAATGAGTGTTATCAAACATGTCTAAACTAGTAATGATGCGAATCTGAAACACATGCATGGAGGGGACTTGGCCCAGGGTCTGCTAGGTGAAAGTAAGGACTGCAGATGGAGGTTAGAGGAGTCGAAAGTGTGGTGCTGGAAAAGCACAATAGATCAGCCAGCATTTGAAGAGCAGGAGGATGAAGGGCTTTGCCCTAACCATTGTTTTCCCTGATCCTCCGATGCTGCCTGACCCAGAGTCTCCTACCTCAGAGAGCTGTGGATGTTCATTCGATGAGTATATTCAAGTTAGAGGCTCACAGACGTTTCGGTATTATTGGAATTAAGGCATGGGTTTAGTGTGGGGAAGGTTTTTTTAAAAAAAATTATTTGTTATAGCTTTTGTACAAAAGCGTCTCAGTTAAAATCAGTGAAAAAGTGGGGTCACAATCTATAATAAATACAGTAATTCCGAACTGCACCCGCCAAATGTTTCAAGCAATGTTGCAGATCGTGAGGAAACAGCAATACACTTAAACAACAACAGAATTTGCTGGAAAAGCTCAGCCGTTCTGGCAGCATCTATAAAGAGCATTCAGAGTTAACGTTTCGCCTCGAGCGACCCTTCCTCAGGGCCACTCTTGAATACCCTTGCGCAGTCGCGTCAGAATCTTGTTTTCCCAAGTGACGGGCCGAAGAGACAGTCTCGAGCTGACGACGCGGATGGGTGGGCGGAGAGGGCGTGACGCCAGCGTTTGCCCGGCAACGCCGGCGGTGATTGGCAGCTGGTCGGATCGTGGCGGACTCATGGGGGAGGGTGGAAGGATGAGGCAGAGGGAGCGCGCAAGCGCGGTCGGCAGCGAATTGGAAGGGGCCCTGTGGGGCTGGTAGGACGGGAGGGAACTGGCATCATTGACAGTGGCTTCAGTCCCACTGGGAGACGGTGAGGCTGAGTCAGTCAGACACCTCACTCTCTGGGGGATAGTGCCAGTTAGTTCGAGCACCGTGTCGATACTAACACAGATTTCCGTCCGCACACACACACACGCACCCCAGAGAAGGAGTGGCAGTTAGCTTCGGCCGTTGGTTGTCTCATGCTCTCGTTTTTATATCGGTCGTGAAAAGAAATGTGTGCAACGCCACGATCTTATCATCAGAGATAACGCTGCGTGAGCCGTGCTGGACTTACTACCAGAGGTATTAACATTTTAAATCTGCTCCACAGTAGTAGATGGACGCCTTTCTTCGGTGTGTGTCGGCATTCTCGCGAGCGGGGGGGGGGGTGAAGAAAGCACCATCATGTGCGACGGCGCGGATTTGAACCCGTGGCTTCGCGGTCGGGGGGCGGTGGGTTTCTGTGATTGCAATAATTTGCTGCTTTTTGACCAGCGGTGATCATCGGAAAATTAAACCTTGACGAACCTGCTGTGTTTCATTTAATCATTGACATTTGAGGTGGCGTTGTTTTTTTGTGTCTGTTAAAGTTGAGAGTGCAAGGCCAGTACGGCTCCCAAATGCACTGATTTCACACCGTTTGAAAGGAAGGGGGTTGGGAGGATTCTCGATGTTTTGGGCATCACTTTGCGGGGCGGAGGCTTAATAAAAGCTAAAGAGTTAACTTGAATCGAACGAATTGCTTTGCAATCCAAATCACCGTTCATGTTCTTTTGTTTTACACACCAACCGTGAAGAGCGTATTTACTTTAAAATGGAATGACAAGCTGTGATTTATTCGATAAAATGAGAATTGGGTCTGTTACTGACCCGGAATTCCTTCCCCAATTCTAATAGTTGTCTCATGCAGAACCAGACTGTTTGCGGTGATGTCCTGTTTGACCCCAATGCTCGACTTTTAATCCATATTGTCTCGGTCAGAAATGACACTTCCGTCACATAACCTGCATCTGCCCGACCTCAGCCCATCTGTGCGCTGAGATCCTAACTTCCTTGTATTTCTCAGCTCTTGACTTGGCTATTCCTGTACGAGAACCGAACATTCCGAATGCTGGAAATACTCAGCAGATCAAGCAACATCTGTGGGTGGGGCTGGGGGTAGGGAGGAGTGGAAGACAGATTCGGGCCAGTGACCTTTTCATTCGAACTGGAAAATAGTTTTTTTAAAAAAAGCAACAGGTTTTTCACAAGTGGCGTGCTCGGCAAAGGGTGAACAGAGAAAATAAAAACAATGATCGAGTGGAGACTGAGATGATGGTGCAAAACCAGAAAGGAGACTAGCAAAGTTAAGGTGGGCTGGAATGAGCTGTAAAGATGAAGAGAATCATCACCAGTTACTGTCTGACAAGTTGGCCGCAGAACAATAAAATAATTTGATGTGTCAAGTCTGCTCCGCTGTTTGATCATGACTTTTTTATGTTTCTCTCTCCATCCTCCTGCCTTCATCCTGTAACCCTTGACCCCTTAGGAATCAAGAACCTCTCTGTCTGAAATACATTAAATGACTTGGCCTCCACAGCCTCCTTTGGCAATGACTTCCACAGGTTCACCACCCTCTGGCTGAAGAAATTCCTCTTTGGTTTATTTTTGTCACATATGCTGAGATACAGTGGAAGGTGTTGTTTTGTGTGCTAAACAAATGGATCATATATGAAGTACATCAGGGTAGCAGAACAGAGTACAGGTTATAGTGTTATAGCTGCAGAGAAGATTTCAGAAAGAGACATCAAAATTGATGTTTGAGAGGTCAGCTCAGAAGTCTGACGAAGCAGACAAGAAGCTGTTGTTGAATCTGTTTTTCAGACTGGAGGCCTGTGACCAGTGGAGTGCCCCAAGGATTAGTGCTAGGTCCACTACATTTTGTCATTTATATAAATGATTTTGGAGGTGAGCATAAGAGGTGTAGTTAGTAAGTTTGCAGATGACACCAAAGTTGGAGATGTAGTGCACAGCGAAGAAGGTTACCTCAGATTACAACAGGATCTGGATCAGATGGGCCAGTGGGCTGAGAAGTGGCTGATGGAGTTTAATTCAGATAAATGTGATGTGCTGTATTTTGGGAAAGCAAATCCAATTCCGGTCTCCTTCCTATCGGAAAGATGTTGTGAAATTTGAAAGGGTTCAGAAAAGATTCACAGGGTTGGAGGATTTGAGCTATTGGGAGAGGCTGAACAGGCTGGGGCTATTTTCCCTGGAGTGTCGGAGGCTGAGCGGTGACCGTATAGAGGTTTAGAAAATTATGAGGGGAATGGATAGGATAAATAGGCAAAGTCTTTTCCCTGGGGTTGGGGAATCCAGAACTAGAGGGCATACATTTGGGGTGAGAGGGGAAAGATATAAAAGAGACTGAAGGAGCAACTTTTTCCATGCAGAGGATGGTACGTGTATGGAATGAGCTGCCAGAGGAAGTGGTGAAGGTGAGTACAATTGCAACATTGAGAAGGCATCTGGATGGGTATGTGAATAGGAAGGGTTTGGAGGGACATGGGCCAGATGCTGCTAGGTGGGACCAGATTGTGTTGGGATATCTGGTCGGCATGAACGAGTTGGACCGAAGGGTCTGTTTCCACGCTGTCCATCTCTGACTCTAATAAATGTATTCGAACTTTTATATCTTCTGCCTGATATAAGAGGGTGGTAGAGAGTAAAACAAGGATAGGTCGGGTCTTTTGATTATGATTCCTGAGGCAGCAGGAAGTATAGATGGAGTCAATGGATGGAAGGCTCATTTGTGTGATGGACTGGGCTGTGTTCAGACTCTCTGTAGTTTCTTGCGGTTTTAGGAAGAGCAGTTGCCATACCACGCTGTGATGTATCCAAATAGGATGCTTTCTGTGGTGCATATGTAAAAATTGGTAAGAACCATTGTGCACTTAGTGAATTTCCTTAGCCTCCTGAGAATTGAGATGATGTTGAGATTGCTTGACCATCGCATCAACATAGGTGGACCAGGACAGATTGGTGATCATCACACCCATGAATTTGACGCTTCTGACTGTCTGCACCCAGCATTGTTGATGTAACAGAGACATGCCCTCCAATCTGCTTCCGGGAGTCAATGACCAGCTCCTTCATTTTGCTGACATTGATGGAGAGATTGACTTCACACCATGCCACTAGGCACTCAGTCTCGTTCCTGTATTCTGTCTCGTCATTGTTTGAGATCCGAACAACAATGGTGGTGTCATCAGCAAACGTGTAAGTGGGATTTAGGGTGAAATTTGTCCAAAAAGTCATGAATGGATGAGGAGTATCATAGGGGCTGAGTATGCAGTGTTGCAGGACCGTGGTGTTGAAGATTATGGTGGAGGAGGTGTTGTTGCCTATTACTGTTTGCAGTCTCTGGATCTGGAAGTCCAGGATCCAGTTATAAAAGGGATGGCCAAGACCTGGGTCTGAGTTTTGTGATGAGTTTGTTTGGAATTATGGTGTTGAAGGTGGAATTGTAATTCATGAGTTGGAGCCTAATGTAGGTATCCTTGCTGTCCACATGTTCCAAAGATGAGTTTAGGGCCAGGAAGATGGCATCTGCTGTTAGCCTGTTGTGTTGGTAGGTGAATTGCCAAGGGTCAAGGCAGTTTGGTGGGCTGGAGTTGATGTGAGCCATGATGAACCTCTCAAAGCTCTTCAGAATTACGAAGGTCCGAGCCACTGGGCAACAATCATTGAGGCACACTTCATGATTTTTTTTTTTGGCACCAGGATGATCGTCGCCTCCTTGAAACAGGTGGGGACTTCAGATTGTACGATGGAGATTTTAAAGCTGTCTGAGAATACTTCCGCTAATTGGTCTGCACAGGATCTGGCTGTATGGCTGGAGACTCCATCTTTTGTGGCTTTCCTCATCTTAGTTCTAAAGGGGCATCCCTTCATACCCCAGCATGGCAACAGACCCTTTAGCCCAGCCAACCAGGTTTCCTAAACTGAACTAGTCTCATTGTTAGTGTTTGGCCTATATCTCTTTAAACCTTTCTGATTCATGTACCTGTCCAAATGTCTTCTGAATTATATAATTTTCATCTCCACCACTTCCTCTGGCAGCTTATTTCAGCCCCTCCTTATAACTTAAACCCTCCGTCTTGGTAACATCATTGTAAATCTTGTTAGTGCCCTTTCCAGTTGAGTAACATCCTACAGCAGGGTGACCAAAATTGTTTGCAGTAAGATGTCCCAACTCATGCTCTGACTGGTGAAGGCAAGTCTACAACCTTCACCATTCTGTCTGCCTGTGAAGCCACTTTCAAGGAACTATGAACCTGCACCTCTTGGTGTCTCTATTCGACCTCACTCCCTAGGACTCTGCCATTAACTGTGTAAATCCTGCCCTGGTTTGTTTATTAAAATGCAACACCTTGCATTTACCTAAATTAAACTCCATCTGCCATTCTTCAGCTCACTGGCCCAATTGATCACGATCCTGTTGTACTCTTTAAATAACCTTATCCACTGTCTGCTATACCATCAATTTTTGTCACTTGCAAGCTTCCTAACTAAGCCTCCTATCATCTCGTCCACGTTGTTCACATAAATGACAAACAACAGTGGACCCAACCTTGATCCATATGGCATCCTGCTGGTTGCAGGCCTCCAGTCTGAACACCAACCCTCACCACTCACCGTTGAGCCAATTTTGGACTGGACTGAACTGGACAGTTCTGAAGAAGGGTCACTGGACCTGAAAAGCCTATTTCTGTGTTGGAAGTATGGACTGCCATTTTCTATATGCTGCACTGATAACTTGGAAAAACTTGTGAAATCTGACAAGTGTAGTTCAAACTTGCTCTCTTGGTCTTTTCATGAAATTTAAAAAAATACACTATTCTTGAGAAGTGGGCAGTGCTGACAAAGACAGCATTTCTTGCTACTCCTGAAAACAATGGACTCTCATTTCAAATTGTTAAATGTCACTGTGTTAAAGGTGCTCTACAGTACTGTCTTTGTGAGGGTTTCAAACAAGTTTAAGGCCTGCTATATCAGTTCAGAACAAAATTGACTGGAGTCACATTGAGACACCACAAAAGGGTCACGTAGAAGTGACAGTCACTTCCGCCATAACCACCTTTTTATTTCCAGATACATTGAACGGAATGTGAACTTGCCATGGGGATATTCATCCTGTGCAATTTGGATTCCTCTTTTGCATCTCTTGGTTACTGGCCATTTATTTGGACTGTACCCAAATTGTGATTTTATTTGTACTTAAAATATTTGGGTTTTTTTTGCTCTACTTTAATTATGAGTATAATTTCTCTCCAAGGATTGGAAGTCATGAGTGGTTTTATGCTCCATTTGGTCCAATTTCAGTGTATGCTGGAAAAGAGGAATTGACAAAAGATTGGAAAATGTAAGTGAATAAATTTTGCATGAAGATAATATGAACATGCAATTGGAAGTGAACAGCTTGAAGGTACAGAGTTATAGAATTAAGGGAAGGTTAGACATTAATGAGCTGAAAATGTGTTGCTGGAAAAGCGCAGCAGGTCAGGCAGCATCCAAGGAGCAGGAGAATCGATGTTTCAGGCATGAGCCCTTCTTCAGGAATGAGGAGAGTGTGCCAAGCAGGCTAAGTTAAAAGGTAGGGAGGAGGGACTTGGGGGAGGGGCATTGGAAATGCGATAGGTAGAAGGAGGT
>NC_057714.1:84408437-84409390 GCF_004010195.1 Chiloscyllium plagiosum | reverse complement strand
TCCTTTGGTTTGGAGGAAGTGGGAGGATTGGAAAGAGAAGTTGTTCAGAGTGAGGACCAGTTCAGTCAGTCGAAGGAGGGTGTCAGTGGAAGGGTACTGGTTGGTACGGCGGGAAAGGAAGAAGCAGAGGGCTTTGGAGTCCTTCGTGATGGGGGATGGAGGTGTACAGGGTCTGGATGTCCATGGTGAAGATAAGGCGTTGGGGACTGGGGAAGAATTTCTCCTCCGCCATTGTGCCCCGTCCCTCCAATCGCCACCAGGACAGAACCCCACTGGTCCTCACCTACCACTCCACCAACCTCCAGATACATCGTATCATCCGTCGTCATTTCTGCCACCTCCAAACGGACCCCACCACCAGGGATATATTTCCCTCCTCTCCCCTATTTGTGTCCTGAAAAGACCACTCCCTCGTCAGGTCCACACTCCCCACCAACCCAACCTCCACTCGCGACACCTTCCCCTGCAACCGCAAAAATGCAAAACTTTCGCCCACACCTTCCCCCTTACTTCCCTCCAAGGCCCCAAGGGATCCTTTCATATCCGCCACAAATTCACCTCCACCTCCACATACATCATTTACTGCATCTGCTGCACCCAATGTGGCCTCCTCTGTATTGGGGAAACAGGCCGCCTACTTGTGGAACGTTTCAGAGAACACCTATGGGACACCCGGACCAACCAACCCAACCACCCTGTGGCTCAACACTTCAACTCCCCCTTCCCACTCCACCAAGGACGTGCAGGTCATTGGACTCTTCCATTGCCAGACCATAGCAACACGACGGCTGGAGGAAGAGCGCCTCATCTTCCGCCTAGGAACCCTTCAACCACAAGGGATGAACTCAGATTTCTCCAGTTTCCTCATTTCCCCTCCCCCCACCTTGTCTCAGTCAAATCCATCGAATTCAGCACCGCCTTCCTAACCTGCAATCTTCTTCCTGACCTCTCCG
>NC_057714.1:84383820-84408255 GCF_004010195.1 Chiloscyllium plagiosum | reverse complement strand
ACCCTCTGCATTACCAACGCCCCACCCCCAAGTCCCTCCTCTCTAACTTTTATCTTAGCTTGCTTGGCACACTTTCCTCATTTGTGATGAAGGGCCCGTGCCCGAAATGTCGATTCTCCTGCTCCTTGGATGCTGCCTGACCTGCGCTTTTCCAGCAACACATTTGCAGCTCTGATCTCCAGCATCTGCAGTCCTCCCTTTCTCCTCGACATTAACGACGACAACATAGCTAAAACAAGAGCATGTCCAAAATGAAATTCCACTTAAGTACTGAATGCTTCCCCTGTTGATTCTGGTTGGCTTATTAAGATTTGTTCTCCATAGTTGGTGGAGTTGTAGTGCCAGCAGGATGCTCACAGAAAATATAAAATAAACAGATGCAGTAAATAATTTGACAAACCAATTCCAAGCTTGAATATAACCTCGAACTGGACCAATGTGGCCATGATTTTCTCTTCGGGTTTCTACTGCCTTGAAATCTCTGAAGTAAATGGCTTCTGAATTTTTACGTAGAAAAGCTGAAGCATTAGAATATGCAAACTTTTCTCAATGTCACTCTGCTGCCACCTTTATTTTTGCCTTAATTCATTAATTATAACAGTGGCTCAAGTAGCATTGAAAAACCTATGTGTTTTTTTTTCACTGAGATCCATGAAATGTTCATCTAAGACCCTGTATGCCCTCATGAATGTGTAAAAGATGATTAAAAAACAAGTGAACTTTCTTTGGTGTCAAGATTTTTCTTGACCAATATGTAGTTATTAATTGGCATCACTATTCGGGAGTTTAAGTTGACTGTAGCAGTTCCTAAATAACAATAACAGGACTTTAAGAATAGTTGATTGGCCTTCCGTCAAAGATCTTTCTTGTATTGCTTTTTACTGTTGTCAACATAATTGCACAGTAAACATATTGGCCCCCAAACCTGTACCGAAATTCTTTTAAAAAATACTATGTTTAAATCTCTGAAATTGGGTTTGTAGCCTGCTAAAGAACTTGAGGGACTTCAATTCCAATTATAATACATATAACTCTGATGCTGATACGTTTATTACTCCTTGACCTTCTTGCAGCCTTTGTAATTGTTCATACATGTGTCCCAATGGTTCTGCACTGTTGTTTAGCTGAGTAGAACTGCCCTTGCCAGTTTGCATTCTCACTATTCAATTGTTGCTAGAATATGTCCAGCAATGACTGTCAGTTTTGGTACCATTATCAAGACTGCCAAGGATCTACCTACAGATTGTACATTTCCTTTTAAATGCAACCCTTAATGCCTTCTACAGGCGTTCTCAATCCCTCAGCTGGTATCCCACAACTTTCCTGAGTAACAATCCTGAATATGCTGAAATGTCCTCCATTCATTAATTCAAAGCTATTCTTTTTTTCCCTTACTCCTGATTCCATCCCTCTTTGCTTCAGGTGAAACCTGTTTGCCCAAAATCTGGACATAGTACTTGACTGCTTTTCTCAAAACCTCTTTGCTTCCATTTTCAAATGCTCAGCCATTTCTTCTCATCTCAGCCCTAAACCCCATAGCATGTAAATGTCACCATCTGATTTGACTTGTGCATTGTTCTTTGGTTGCCTCCCATTACAAAGTAAGAAATAAGAGTAGGACTGCTCTGACATTCAACTGGATGATGAATGCCATTTTTCTATACATGCTCAAATTCCTTGATGTTATTGATATTTAGCAATCTTTAAATTTCTGTCTTGAACATATTCAATGACTTAACCACCTCAGCCATTTTGGGTAGAGAATTCCAAAAACAAACACCATCCTAACTTGTACATTTTTCATTGATATTCTGTCCCCTGCTTCTTCAACTCCTTCGCAGGGACAATCGCCACCTGACTCTCTCCTGTTGTCTAAAAACTCAAGAAAATATACTCCCAGTTTCTTCAGTCTGTTCTCCACTGGACAGTCCTGTTATTTGGTGATTTTTTGTGGCACTGCCTCGATAGTGAGTAGGTCTTTCCTTGCACATTTGGGTTTTGACAAAGCCACACACAAGTGCAGCAGGATATCTTTACTTCTGCAATGCTTTTGCACAAAAGGCCAGCACAGTTTGAGTTCTGAATTGCTGCACCTGTATGTTAGTTTTAACTCACGAACAAGGATACCCACATCCCTTTGGACATTAACACTTTCCGATCGCCGATCATTTCAAATGTACCCTGCATTTTTGTTTATCCTACCAAAGTGGCCAATTTTGCAATTTCTGCAAAGTCTTTCATTTGCCACGCTTTTGTCCACTGTCTTAAACACTTTGAGGGAATTTGGAGAATTCCTATGGTATTCTGTTCTTCAGTGACTTCTCCATTCTGTACAAGTATGTTACTCTCAAATCCATGTGCTTTAATTTTGTTCATTAACTTGTTATGTTGGACTGAAGCAAATGCTTTCCAAAAATCAAAATACACTCCATCCATTGTTTCCCTCTTATCTGTTCTGCAAGATACATTGTCAAATTTACACCAACCGCTTTGTCAATTATGATACCTCTTTGGGCAAATCAAGATGGATCTATCAATCTTAGCATTATTCGGTACGTGTCCAGTTTTCATATTCTTTCTAGTAGATTCCAGTATTTTTCATCTACTTAGGGCAGACTAATAGATCTGCTGTCTGCTATTTTCTTTCTTAACATAAGAACTAGGAATAGGAGTAGACAGTTCAGCCTCTCGAACCTGCTTTGCTGTTAAATGCGATCATGGTTGATCTCATTGTGGCCTCGACACCACTTGCTTGCCTGGTTTCCATAACCCTTTAAGCCAGTACTAATTAAAAGTCTGTCTGCTCCTTAAACTTGCTACATGTGCTGGCATCCAACACTCCTGAGGTAGTGCATTCCATACATTTATGACTCTTTGAAAAGAAGTGGGTTTTCCTCATCTGTTTTAAATGTTCTACGCCTTATCCAAAAGTTGACCTCGAGTTTCTATATTGCTCTATAAAGAAAACATCCTCTCTATATCTATACTGCCAATTCCCTTTGGCATCTTTTACACCGTAATTATATCTCCTCTCATTCTTCTAAACTCCAAATCGAGTCCTAAACTACTCAGACGCTTTTTGTAAGATAAACCCCTCATCTCTGGAATTGATCTGTGAACCTTCTCTGAATTGCCCCAAACTCAATTCCCCTTCAAGTAAGGGGACCAAAATTTATGCAAAACTCCAGGTGAGGTCTCATGGATGGTTTCAAAACATCATATTAAAATATGCAGGAACTGTTGCAAAGTCTAGAGTGTTTTGGAAGACAACCATCACTGCATCCATCACCTCTCCATCTGTCACTTTATACAATCTGTGGTACAGAACATGAAGTTAAAGACATTTGCCAACTTCTAATCCTATTAATTTCTCTGCTATTTTTCTTTGTAGAAATAATACTAGTTTCTTTCTGTAATTCATTCTCACTGGCTGCTTTGTCCTGTAATTTTGCTGGGAGGTATCTTCCTCCATGCATATAAACACACAATATTTGATCATTGTCTCTGTCTCTGCCTTCGCTTTAGAAATTCTCATGTCTGAGTTACTAGCCCATATTTTGTCTTTTGACAAGCTTTAACAGCTTTTGTTTCCCACTTTTATATTCCGCCTCCTCCCCACCCCCCACTAGTTTCTTGGTTCTGTTTTGCTGGTGCTCTGTGATGATGATGAAGTAAATTTGTCTTTTTTTTTAAATTATGTGTCACTGTATCATTTAGATACGAGGCCAAGTGTCCGTGTTTTGCATCTGATTACAGTTCTATGCATTGGACTTGTTGTCAATGTTAAAGCTGCTTGGTAGTGTATTGTTGAGAGCATCATTTTTCTCTTGTTTTTCTCTTTGATTTGGAACTGAGTTGAAGTTAAGAGGTGAATTTCCTTTTAAAAGAAAAGAGAACAAAAACACGTTATCTGTTGGGAACAGTTCTGAAAAATAATGCAACTTAATTATTGATCAAAGAACATTGTAGACAAATTAGCACTAAGTGCTTGTAATGTTCAGAGGTAGCTCGGAGAAAGTGAAGACTGCAGATGCTGGAGACCAGAGTTGAAAAATGTGATGCTGGAAAAACACAGCAGGCCAGGCAGCATCCGAGGAGCAGAGAGGAGCCTGCTCCTCGGATGCTGCCTGGCCTGGTATGTTCAGAGGTAGCAGCTAGTTGGATATTGAGTTGGTCAATTAAGAGAGGCATGATTTGGAGATGCCAGTGTTCGATTGGGGTGGACAAAATTTTAAAAATCGCACAAGACCATGTTATAGTCCATCAGGAAACTCGTGCTTCCAAATGAGTCTGTGGACTGAACTTGGTGTTTTGATTTTTTTTTTAATTAAGGGAGGAGCAGTTTCGAGGAGTTTGCTGAAATTGTTTACACTAACCAGTGACTTCGGAATTTGAGCAAGATGTACAGTTTTATGTGCCTGTGAATAAACTCATCCATATATAATTTATATGGGTGTTGCTGACTATTTTGGCAATCATTATCCATCCCTAGTACAAGGTGATTTCAAGCCATTACCTTGATTGCTGCAGAAAGGGTGTTCCAGGATTTTGACCAAGCAGTCCTGAAGGAATGGCAATTGGGTTCCCAAATCGAAAGTGAATGGCTTGGAGGGAAACCTGAAGGTGATGTTTTCATGCATCTGCTGCCTTTGATCTTGGTGGCATAGGAGACTTGCTGAGTCAGTGCAGTGTATTTCGTACTGGTACACACTTGCCATTGTGCATCAGTGGTGAAGAGACTGAAGATGTTGAAGCAGATGCAGTGGTTTTGTCTTGGATCATGTTCAGCTGCTGGACTGTTTGTTGGAGTGTGCTCAGAGGTAAAAACAAGGACTGCAGATGCTGGAAACCAGATTCTGGATTAGTGGTGCTGGAAGAGCACAGCAGTTCAGGCAGCATCCAAAGCTTGGAGTGTGCTCATGCAGGCAAAGGGGGAGTAATCCATCACGCCCCTGACTTGTCCTTTTGCAGATGATGAATCGACACTGGGGAGACAGCAAGTGAAATGCTTGCGGCAGAATCCCCAATATGTTGTAGCCATGGTATTGACATGGTTAGTCCATATCAATTTCTGGTAAGCTAGATATCGTTGATAGTGGAGAATTCAGTGATGGTAATGCTAATGAATTTCATGGGATGACTTTAAGATTCTATCTTATTGGAAATTGTAGTTGCGTGACACTAATGCCACCTGTCAGCCCAAGACTGTTTGTTGTCCAGGTTCTTGCTGCTTGCAGCCACTGAACCTTTTTCATGTGCTGCATAATCGTCAATGATGAAGGTCACCAGTGCAGTTATCAGTTATCATCTTCATTCTTGACCCTCCTGGAGGGAAGCATATTGGAGCAGGTTAACATGATTGGACTGTTGACAGTATGCTGAAGGGCTTATGCCCGAAACGTCGATTCTCCTGTTCCCTGCTTGCTGTCTGACCTGCTGCGCTTTTCCAGCAACACATTTTCAGCTCTGATCTCCAGCATCTGCAGACCTCACTTTCTCCTCACTATGCTGAGGAACTCCTGCAGTGGTATGCTGCAGCTGGAGGTGAATGACGTTCAACAACCATCTTTATTTGTGCTTGTATGACTCCAATGAGAGAGAGTTTGCCTGTTGGTTCCCAGTGATTTCAGTTCTCCTTCGGCTCCTTGATCATCTTTGTGTACCCCACGTCTGGAGGTCAGCATTTCTGTCAAGGTTATAATGAAAGCAGTGGTCGTGGTGGAATCCAAATTGAGTGTTTGTGAGTTGGTAATTCTGAAGCTGTGCCACAACATAAATCAGCCACCCCATCAACCACCTTTTTCTGATGATCAAAATGAGTGACTGGGGTAGTAATTGGCTGGAATGGATTTAGTGTTTTTTTTTGTAGACTGGATGTCTGTGGACAATTTTCCATATTGTCAGGAAGATGCCAGTGTTGTAGATATATTGGAACAGTTCAGGGAGGGGCATGGCTCATTTGAGACGAGTATTGGATACAATTTCTGGAATATTAACCGGCCCACAGTCATTGCAGTGTTCAGTGTCTTCGTCTGTTTTTCAGTATCATTGGTCTTCAGCCAATTCGATGAATTCAAATGTCTGTAATGTTTGCAACCTCAGGTGTTCAAGTGCAGGTAGCTTTCACATCTCAAAATATCTTGACACTTGAGTAATTCCTGACCTTTGCAGTTTGTAACCATATGAACTTAATTTGTAATAGGTGAATGGCAC
Source organism: Chiloscyllium plagiosum (assembly GCF_004010195.1). Taxonomy (NCBI): domain Eukaryota; kingdom Metazoa; phylum Chordata; class Chondrichthyes; order Orectolobiformes; family Hemiscylliidae; genus Chiloscyllium; species Chiloscyllium plagiosum. Next base: position 84,402,042 of record NC_057714.1, on the reverse strand, counting down.
CCTTCTGTAAGTCTTTTTATCCCTTCATTCTTCAACTTCTGTAAGCTTTGTTTTATATACTGAAGCTTTCAAATTTTTCAGAAAATTCTACCTTTGTGTTTTATTGCCTCTCTTATTTCATATTTTTATATTTACCTTTTAGTATGTACACGTTCTCATCCTCTTCAATTTGTTTCTCTATCTGTTCTGGGTTTTCTTCTTGATTTAGTTTTGGTTATTGTTGTTTGTTGAGAACGTGGTATTTTCTTTGATTCTCCCATCATTTCTCTGGTTCTGAGGCGTGTCCAACCTTCTGCTATCTCTCAATGAGAGCATGAAGCTAAATAATGGGTGTGGGTGTTGTGGTGAAGAGTTCACATGACAGGTAAACGAGCAAGGACAAGGCATCAGTGCAGGCTAGTTTTGCATGAAATTGGATAACCAGTCTATGATATGAAGTTAGAGAGCATACAAATGTAGAACGATATCATGACAAGGGTCAGGAGGAAGAATGGTAAAAATACTATTAAATGTCTATCTTTATTTGATGTATACAGCCTTGATAATTTGGATGAATTTTGAGTGCAAATTGAGATAAATGGCTATGATATCGTGGCCATTTTGCACCATGTGTCTGCAATAGCTAAATCTGGGAACTGGACAATAAGGGTATTGAGCATGAAGGAAGAAAAAGGTAGAGAAACTTTTCATAAATGAGATCAGTACAGTTGTGAGTTACTCAGCTTGGAAAATCAAGATGTCGAATCAGAGTTGATGCAGCTAACAAAGAGAAGGGGGTGAAAAGTCCCCAGTGTAAGTGGTTTATGGGCCTCATAAGTGGTTATATTAAGACAGCGTATAAATTTTAAACAAAGGGCACTTGTAAAGATATCACAACAATCGAGTTATTTTAATTGTATTATAGACTGGACAAATCAAATTGGGAATGTTCTCTCTGTACTTGAGTTCACAAATTGTTTTTGGGACAGTTTCTTAAAACAATATTTCAGGACTAACCAGGGAACAAGTTATTTTTCATTTGCTTGGGAGGTAGGAATAATTTATGACTTCCTAATTAAGACTCCTTGCAAATGGTGATCATGCTCAGGTTGAGGGTGAGAAACATGAGACTCGGGCTTTTATGTTAAATGTGTTGGCAATTACAAAAATATGATGACAGAATTGGCAAAAGTGGATTTGTTAAATGGGTAACAAGATAAGGTAGGGAAGCAGTGACAAACAAAAAAAAGCATTCACTTCATAGAAAGAGACTGTACGAGGAGGATACACCATCTCCAGCTAACTAAGGAACTTGGGGATCATTTCAAATTGAATCAAGGTGTACAATGCTGTGAAGATTAGTAGTAAACCGGAAGATTGCAGTTTGTTTTCAAATATATCCAATGACTTGGTGGGAAAGCAGAAGTTTGGAGTATGAGTGAAAGCTAGCAAAGAATAGAAAAACAAGTACTAATACATTCAGTAAGTACACAGAAAAACATAATGTTAGAAAAGTCAGCATTGCTTCCTTTCAGTATGTGACTGAGGGATTAATAGGAAACCAGGAAATGGTGGAGACTTAGCAAGTATTTTGTTTCTCTCTTTATAGTAGACGATGCAGAAAATTTCCCAAAGAAGGTAGAATATCAAGGGGCAAAAGGAAGAGCAAAACATTGAACTGTGATGAACACTAGAGAAAGTATTGCTGAAAATCAAAGAAAGCATTTTGACATTGAGCAGGATAGAATCACAAAAATATCCAACTTCCATGGGGCAATAATTTATACTGTATGAGAAAGGGGTAGTGATTGGCTGTTCTGTTGACATTGGTAGAGGTGCTGCTGTGGGGAATACACCAGGGAATGGATGACCCTGCCTTTAAGTCCAAACAGTCGCTGTGCATGGAGAGGTTCTTGCTGTTTTGAAAAGAACAAGAATTTGTGTAGCTTCTACCAAATAGGAAGAGAACCACACTGCAAGCCCCAATGAAAATTTTAGATTGGTTGTGGAATTCTTAGTACAAGCCAAATTGTTTATCAAGTGCTGTCCAAACTAGAAATTTACACTTTGACACTATCTCAACATATTTGGAACAGAATGACATATTCTGCTTCATGTCAACCTTTTGCTCAGTTATGCTCTGCCCAATTCCTTCACTCCTTCTGTTGCTTGGCTGACCAGTTGCCAGTTGGAGTGTCGATGATGTTCTGCTCTTTCTTTGACCGTGCTTGTTTTGAAAGTTATTTTGATTGGATTGCTGTCTGTATTTTCAGGAGCTTACTGTGTGTGGTCTGTTACGCTGTGTGCAAACCTACCTTCATAATTGCTTAACCAGTGCTGGAATTGAGTTATCAATAGTTGGTTTTGCCTCTTAACAGATCCAACAAATAATTTGTTTGCCATTGTAGTCACCTTACGTTTGCACCAGTCCTTATCTTTTCTCTCTTTCTCCCCACATAATTGCGAGAAACAACAGAGCAGCACGGGTTTCGGGTTTCTTTGGGAGTACTCTCATTTTTGCCATGATTACCTGAGTGGAACGTTTCTAGTTTTAGCAATCAGTTACGACCATTTATTTCATGATGGGAAGGACAAAATAAGTTGGATAGAGAGGTACGGTAGTTTGTCCCTGCACTTGTCTAAATCAGTTGACAAAATGGAAGCTTAAAGCCTGAGGGGTATGTGTCTTGCTGTTCTCTTGGCAGGGGGTCATGTGTGGATCAACAAAATAAAAATGAGCTGCCAACTTGCAAAATTGACCTTTTGCATCAGACAAGGTTATTTTAAATTGGCTGGTGTAGTTGCAGCAGCTGTACATAAAGTCTACCTGCTGTGTTTTGAAGACTCATTATTTGTTTGAATGTAAAGCATGGTTAACTCGGTCCAAGTTAAACTGACTTGCTTTTGTGTAAACATTTAGATTGACTTGAATGAACAGATGCCAAAATATTTAATCTTGTGAACCTCAATAAGGCAGGAATAGATCTTGGTTATTTACATGAGAAGTTAGAATTAGTACTAATGTACGTAATAACCAGTCTGATCACTGGTTTGGACTTCTCTTTTTGTAATGTAAGATTATATTAGAAAGTAGGAATGTAACAGGTAACTAATGGGACTTTTTTTCAAGGTTCTTCTTAAATTGGACATGCTAAATTGCCCATGGTATTCAGGGATGTGTACTTTGGGTGCATTAGTCAGGGGTAAAAATCGGGAGATGAGTCTGGATGGGTTGCTCTTCGGAGTGTCGATGTAGACTTGTTGGGTCGAAGGTCCTGTTGCAAATCTAATCTGGAACCTTTTAATCTAATGAGTTTTTACCTTTTGTATTAACTTCACTCCTTCCATTAACAGCAGTGTGGCTAACTTGGGGAACAGAATTGCTGGTTATTAGTCTTGAATTATTTTATTGATTTAGATTAGATTAGATTCCTTACAGTGTGGAAACAGGCCCTTCGGTCCAACCAGTCCACAACGACCATCTGAAGAGTAACCCACCCAGACACATTTCCCTTTGACCAATGCACCGAACGCTATGGGCAATTTAGCATGGCCAATTCACCTGGCTTGCACATCTTTCCTCCTATGGGAGGAAACCAGAGCACCCAAAGGAAAGCCACGCAGACACAGGGAGAATGTGCAAACTCCACATACAGTCGACTGAGGCTGGAATTGAACCTGGGACTCTGGTGCTGTGAGGCAGCAGTGCTAACCACTGAGCCACTATGCTGCGAATTCTCCAAGGAATTTTAGTTGGATCCCACCCAAATAGTTACATGTAGGCTTCGAACTTAGAGAAAGAAAGACCGTTGGGGGTGCAGTGCAGAATTGCGAGAACAACAGGAGGGTTGTTTCATTTCATGTGGTCTTATTCTTGAATTTAGAAGGTGAAACAATGATCTAAAAGGATGCAAGAATTCAACAGGCTGGCACAAAGACATTGCTTGGTAGAGGGGAATCAAGAACAAATTGCATCATTGTAAAATTTAAATGAGGCTATTGATTAGTAAAATTAGGAAGCATATATTCTCATGAAGTATACTGGGGTCCTGAAAATTGCCCTTCCAAGAAATCTATCAATGGTTTGTCAGTTGAATACTGACAGTTGACATCACTCTAGTTTTTACAAGGTGCGACTATCATGAATACAAATCAAAGATAGGGTCAATGGAGTTTCAGGCTTGTTGGATTGGGTGGTGGACCTGGTTTACTGGCCAGTTCATGTTCTAATTGTTTTGGCTCCAAGGTTTGTGTGCCAAATGAATTGCTGCATTACTGTATTAAAGGAGTGACAGTACTTTGAGGGATTTCAGGAGCTGAGATTTCTTTGCATATGGTCCCTGACCAGCAGCACCGACTTCCATTTCTAATGTTAGCAGTCATCAGTCTTGCCTAAGTCCAACTGCAACTTGGATTCAAACCCTGAACCTGTGATGTCTTGAGCTTGAATGTTCTAGCACTTCTCTGGCCAGACTCCCATTTTTAACATTGTGTCACATTGAGGTCATTGAAAATCTTCTGCTTAAATTGTAATTTGCAGGTCCATTTCACCCATCACCCCTGTTCACATGACATCCAATTGGTTCCTGGTGAAATAACACTTCCTTGGCTCAGTGTCAGATTTCACTAAAGTACATTTGAAACATTCTGGAATATTTTACTGTTATTTGGTAAATTTTCAGATTGGAGACCTGTGACTACTACTTTCTGTCATTTATATAAATGATTTGAGATGCAAACATAGGAGGTATAGTTAGTAAGTTTGCAGATGACACCAAAATTAAAGGTGTAGTGGACAGTGAAGGAGGTTACCTCCGATTACAAAGGCAACTTGATCAGATGGGCCAGTGGACTGAGTTTAATTTAGATAAATGCGAGGTCATAGAGTCATAGAGATGAACAGAATGGAAACAGACCCTTCGGTCCAACCCGTTCATGCTGACCAGATATCCCAACCCAATCTAGTCCCACCTGCCAGCACCCGGCCCATATCCCTCCAAACCCTTCCTATTGGGAAAGCAAATCTTAGCAGGACACTTAATTGGAAGGTCCTTGGGGAGTGTTGGTGAACAAAGTGGAGTGCAGGTTCATAGCTCCTTGAAAATAGAGTTGAATGTAGGTAGGATAGTGAAGAAGGTGTTTGATATGCTTTCCTTGATTGGGCAGAGTATCGAGTACAGGAGTTGGGAGGTCATGTTGCATCTGTACAGGACAATATCCTTCCTACAGGAAGGAGACCAGAATTGCACACAGTGGCCTCACTGTGTGCAATTATGGTCTCCTTCCTGTAGGAAGGATATTGTGAAACTCGTGATTCCTGAAGAAGGGCTCATGCCCGAAACGTCGATTCTCCTGCTCCTTGGATGCTGCCTGACGTGCTGCGCTTTTCCAGCAACACATTTCCAGCTCTGATCTCCAGCATCTGCAGTCCTATTGTGAAACTTGAAAGGGTTCAGGAAAGATTTACAAGATTGTTGCCAGGGGTGGAGGATTTGAGCTATAGGGAGAGGCTGAATAGTCTGGGGCTGTTTTCACTGGAGGTCGAAGACGGAAGGGTGATCTTACAGAGGCTTATAAAATCGTGAGGGGCATGGATAGGATAGATAGACAAGGTCTTTTCTCTGGGGTGGGGGAGTCCAGAATGAGAGAGCATAGGTTTAGGGTGAGGGGGAAAGGTTTAAAAGGGACCTAAGGGGCAAGGTTTTCACATAGAGGGTGGTACATGTCAGGAATGAGCTGTCAGAGGAAGTGGTGGAGGCTGGTAGAATTACAACATTTAAAAGGCATCTGAATGGGTATATGAATAGGAAGGGTTTAGAGGGATATGGGCCAGGGGCTGGCAAGTGGGACGAGGTTAGGTTGGAATATCTGATCGGCTTGGATAAGTTGGACCGAATGGTCTGTTTCCGTGCTGTACATCTCTATGACTCGAAATGTAAGTCTTTACTGTGATAGACAACATGAAAATGTATGTCTTCCTTTTACAGATTAGAAACTTGATGAATAATAGTTGCACAATTGTAAACGAGTGCTAAATTCTGGTTATGGCTGTGATTATATTCAGAATATGTATTAAGTATCATTTAATTTTCAATTACATCTCTGACCACTATTATCCAGTTCAGTATAGTCGTGAAGAGCCAATGAAATATGGCCAGAATCTGTAGTAAAGCACATAACTGATGCTCAGTCATATTCTGGGGGTGTCTTAACAACAAAGAATAGAATACTCTGGTGTGAATTTTTTCAAATTGAGAATGTGGGTGCACATGCTTCTCATTGCATTGCACATTTGTGCTCCAAGTGAATTTGCTATAATTTGATTGAAGTTTAATAATTGCATTACTATGGTTATATTGTAAACATATTAACTATTCAAGAATAGCACCACACTAAAGCACATTTTTCTTTTTGCAGACTGATCTCTGGGATGGTAGGACTGTTGTATGAAGATAGACAGACTGATTCGAACTATATCTACTGGCATTCAGAAGAACGAGGGGACTCAGAGTAACATTTAGCATCCTGACAGACTAGGTGGGGTAAATGCACAAAGGATATTCCTGATGATTGACTGACAAATCAAGAACAAGAGCTTGCAGTCCAATGATCTCAGGTAGGCTATTTAGGACTGAGATGAGGAAAAATGTCTTCACTCAGAGTGGCGAACCTATGGAATTCTCTGCCATAAAGTCATTGGGGCCAAAACACTCTTTTATGAAGGATTTAGATATAATTCTTCAGGCTAAGGGAATGAAAAGGTACATGGAGAAAGCAGGAACAGGATATTGAATTGGATGATCAGCCATGATTTCATTGAATAGCAGAGTAGGCTCGAATGGCTGACTCCTCCTCTTCTATATGTTTCTATATTTTGATTGTGAAACAGAACTTTGGTCTGATGTAGACCAGGAGAGAACTTCTCTCAGTATGTATTGATTTTGTTTATGGGAGGCATTTCCCACCTCCCCTCCCATTCCTTCTCTTGAGTGCTGAAATAAATAGTTAGAGATAACAGAATAGGTTCTATATATGGCACAAACTCTCTGTTCAGTCCTTCAAACTATTACTGGATTGATCCATGCAAGCACATAGGTTTGATAAGCAGAATTTCTTTGTCCAGTTTTTACTTTGAGGGTCATTGGGATTACAGGACATGTATTCTGTTATCAGGTAATGTGGTCCCTTGCCTTCTGAGTGAGAGATTGAAACTTTGAGCAAAACGTTTGTTTCAATAGAATTAATACCCATAATTTGAGTGAACTGGGAATATAATGTGATTTATAGTACACTGTTGTGTGAATTATCACAAAAACTCCTTCCAGACAACAGTAAAATCAGTTGATGTGGAACTGATGTTGTCTGGAAGGATTATTTTACTAACACAGTGACTCATCTGCCTTGGCTACTTAAGTCAATTATGTTACTGATAATTTGAATGGATGAAAAATTCTGCTATCTCCTAAAACTGTAGTTAATAGGTTACATGAGATTAGATTCCCTACAGTGTGGAAACAGGCTCTTTGGCCCAACAAGTCCACACTGACTCTCCCAAGAGTACCCACCCAGACCCATTGCCCTACCTTTACACCTGACTAATGCACCTAACACTATGGGCAATTTAGCATGACCAATTCACCTAACCTGCACATCTTTGGACCGTGGAAGGAAATGAGAGCATGCGGAGGAAGCCCATGCGCACACAGAAAATGTGCAAACTCCACACAGTTGACAACCTGGGTCCCTGCGCTGTGAGGCAGCAGTGCTAACCACTGAGCCACCATGTCACTGTGAAGTGCAAAATGCATAATTCATATTATGTAAATTATTTTTAAACTGGATAGAGTTTCATTCAAAGGAGCAACTATATTCCAAACTTAGAGTCCATAGTCATAGAGATGTACAGCATGGAAATAGACCCTTTGGTCCCAGCCTATCCATGCCAACCAGATGTCCTAACCCAATCTAGTCCCATCTGCCAGCACAGGCCCATATCCCTCCCAACCCTTCCTATTCATATACCCATCCAAATGCCTCTTAAATGTTGCAATTGTACCAGCCTCCACCACATCCTCTGGCAGCTCATTCCATACACGTACCACCCTCTGTGAAAAAGTTGCCCTGTAGGTCTCTTTTATATCTTTCCCCTCTCACCTGAAACCTATGCCCTCTAGTGCTGGATGTCCCCATCTGCTTCATATCTAAACTGGTAAATTGTTCACAATAGCAACGTTGAGGTCAACACTGTTTCAGTCTTGGTGATCTGGATTATGATCAGCTTGTTTGCTTTTTGGATCTTGATGGAATTCTGCCCCCACTCCCCATCCCCCAAAAAGTTTTAAACTTTCTGGTTAATTTGAATACATGTACCATTACTGGCTTTAACGTTTGTATCTGTACAGGACTGATGGATATACCGCAATATGTCATAGGTATAATAATGGCTGCTCCTATTTGCACTTTGTGAATGAATGACTTCTCAAGATAGCAAATCTGACAGGTGTTCAGTCAAAAAACAAATTCTTCATTCATTCAAATTAATTAACTTGTTGGTTTGCTTATTATATTCGCCAACATTTCCATCAGGCTAGAATTAAATGCAGGCTGTTAATGGGTAAGAATGTTCTCTTTATACAAATTACATTTTGCTTTTTGTTAGCATTTACTGAAATCTAGATTGAACTTCTTAACTTGCCAGCCTGAAGCATTGTTTCCACAGGCTATCTGCTAAAAGTCCAATTGGGCTTAGCTAATTAAAATAACCAGTTTGTCAGTAAAAGGGTCAGACACTTTTCAGAATATATAAAGCCAGCCAACTTAGCGTGACTTTAGATAGATCACTGGTAATAGTGAGATTAAAGGAGGAATGGAAAGGAGCTGTTCCATTATTTTTTGATTTCTTTAAACTATTTTGCAGCTTCTCGAAATTGGTTCTTGCTCTGCTACAGCAGAGGTAAAACCTTTGTAAAGGAAACTAATAATATGATGAGTATCTGATAAGTGATTAAGGTTCAGAGCAATTGGGAAGGTTCACAAAAGGAATAAAGTCAAATGTGTATAGTTGTAGGTTCTTTTCTTGAGATTCTTACTCGCTTTATGCAACTGCAACACGCCAACTTGCGTGAACAACCAGAATTTTATGAACCAAGTAAAAGCTTTGCAGGATTACTTAACACTCTTTGCAGTGCCTGTGAAGCGTGTCAAGAGAAGTTGTCTGAACAAGGGGAAAGTTCTTCTTTTATACAAAATCTTTACATCACAATCAGTAATGCCCACAAGACAACCCCCCAGCCACTCCTTCACAGTCACATGCCACTCAAGACACAATGCAGTGACTTGATCATTTCTAGAAACAATGTAATGTAAAGCATCCCTTAATGGCCAGATCAGTTGTAAATTGTATTTTTTTAACTACAGGATGTGGTCAGAATTTTAATTGCAATGTAAGTTTGCTTCTGAATGATAGGAGATGGCAATCTAATTTCTTTTATATTATGCCTGCAAGATATGGACATAACACCATACCCTCGGGACATCCAATTTCTTGCAGGCCAGCAGAACAAATTAACCCCTCAACATCTCAAAGTTGAAAATATTTGGCAAGTTTATTTGAAAACTTTAAGGATGACTGTATGTGGTCACAGTTGCACTATGTTGTAGCTGCTAGTTGCCAGTTTGATGCAAGGCATACATAACTCTATCAAGTGTTGACATCCATGCAACTTCAGCTCAAGCTACAGATGCTGCATCACATGAGGAAGTATTTTCCAAAGGGGCAATTTGCACATTTTGGAGAGGGTCTTCTGATTTGGCAGTGGTCAGGGACAGGAGAGTGGCAATGCAAATAAGGCAGGTCAGGAGATCGATGGAGGAATAGCCTCTGTCTTGGCAATTGTCCAACAGTTTTGCAGTTCTTCCAGTTTCTTTGTTTGAGAGTGGGGAAGCAGGGTGGAGGAGCTAATTGATCATGGCACCATGAAGCTATTCATGTGGATGGGTGGACAGCAAAAAGCAATGTAATGGTTGCAGGAGTCCATGTAGTCAGAGGAATTGACACTGTTCTGTGCAGCAAATGGTCCAGGTCCAATAGGCTATGCTGCCTACCAGGTTTGGGACACCAGCTGAGAGCTTGATAGAAACATGCAATGGGAGGGGATCATGTAGATCCCAAAAAATGTCAGGACAAAGAATGTGATTTTGCGTAATTAATTAATTGCAAATTGGGGTTGGGCAAATCAGATTTAAGAGAGGAATGTGTGGTTGAATGATTGGTGTGAAATAAGTATTCTGGTTCAGAGGGAGGTTGAGATCTGAGAGAAGAGACTTTTGATAGTCGTGCACTTAATAATGGAAGAATCGAACATGTGTTTATCTCAGCTGATGATGGTTTGTTGCTCTGTATTTTTCAAAAATTAGTATTTGACCTGCTATTAATTAAATTGAGACAATGAATTTCAGCATTGTGCTTAGTTAATGAGCATTATTCAGTATTTAAGTTGTATGTACTGACAGTACATGTTACTGTGATTTTCAGTTATGAAATGTGTTCATGTATTTATATTGTGTAATTTAAGGACTTGGGCCAGTTCATCTGTTACCCTGCCCAGCTTACCTAAAGCAAATGGCTCGTGATGAAAGATGATCCAGACATAGGGTGTCCTCCAGTAACTCAAAGTTTAAAGTCTGCCCGTGTGAGCTCACACACTTAGGCAGTAGTTGTCTTGACAAGTGTGTCCCAGTTTCTTTCCAATGTAATTCCTATTTAAACCACATCAATTAATGTGACTCCAGATGTGAATTAAAGCATGAAAGCAGCATGGTAGTGTTCGGTACTTATCAATAAAATTCTGCTTATTGTAATCACAATATGCATCAAATATATGAAACTCTAATTTGTATCAAGTAATTGGCAAACATTGTTTTATAACCACTCCACTCTGTCATCTGAGATGCCCCAACTCAGATTTGGATAAGGAAACACCAGTCACATTGATGGCAAATCAAATTCAACCTGGAAAAGTGTGAGGTGATGCACTTGGGCAGGTCAAAACAAGGACACTAATAAGAGAGCAGCCTTACGGTCTGGTAAGACAATGGTGATTTTAGTTTGGCCTTGGACAATTTTCAAGAAAGATTTGTATTGTTTTCATGCCTTAATATTTTTAGTTCAGGTTGATGCAAACATAAAGGGAGCATGTAGTTTATTACTGGACGCGATGTTCAAGAGCGAAAAGTAATAATTTTTACGTTGGAATAATTGATCTCCCAAATATGTGCAATTTTGGTCTTTCATTGTAGCGCTAATTAAACGACAGGAAACATGTTTGTGTAAACTATAATGATCCCAAAGATGAAAATTAAGTTAGGAAGACATCTAGATGGACTTGAAAAACTGAAATGGGGACTTGCATTGGTCAGGTTGGTTAAAAATAATGACTGCAGACGCTGGAAACCAGATTCTGGATTAGTGGTGCTGGAAGAGCACAGCAAGGAGGGTGGGGGTGGGGAGAAAGTAGCATAGAGTACAATAGGTGAGTGGGGGAGGGGATGAAGGTGATAGGTCAGGGAGGAGAGGGTGGAGTGGATAGTTGGAAAAGGAGATAGGACAAGTCCGGACAAGTCATGGGGACAGTGCTGAGCTGGAAGTGGCCATGATGGGAGCAGAAGTGACATCATCAATCAGCGAGGGGGTGGCAGCTGCATCAGCCACATGGGTAATGGCGTCTGAGAAGATTCTGAGGCCAGAGGAATCTTCTGGAATGTTTGAGGAGCGCTGGTTATGGAGGTGAGTAGATAAAAGTTTGTTGTACTTACAGTTTTTGATGTTTGAGATGGAGTTGAAATACTGTTTGTTGAGAGTATGAATTCTCCTCAGGATGTAGTACAGAGTGGGTCCTTTGCAATTCTGAGAGAGTGTAGCCCTCAGCTGAGGCAGGGCTGACTGTAGAGAGGTTCGGTGCTGGCGCATTGCTGCAAGCGTGGAGCGGAGGATCTTGAAGGAGAACTGTTGCTGGTGTTTTTGAATCTGTAGTCTGTACTGTTTGTCCTGTTCGGGTCCGAACTCTGCTGGTTTAAAGGTGGTCTGGAGTCCCTGTGGCATTGGTCATTCTGGGCTAAAGAGGGATTATCACGTGATTTCTTGGAAATGGAAAGTCAAAAATTGGAGACAACGGTGAATTATCTGCTGTTGACTGTAATGTTTTAATTAAGAGTTTGAACTTAATTGAACTGAATATTTTTAAATGGGCCAATTTATTTGTAGTTCAAGTTTTCAGACTGATAGATTTTTGGACGTCTGTGAACATTTTGTCCTCTTGGAGAAGCTAAATACAATTTTCAATGAAACCGTTTCATACTTAGTTCATTCTTACTTTGTTCAATGCCTTCTATTTTCAATCTCCAGCACAAATATCGGAACCACCAGCTGAATACTTTTTTTCAAGAGTCCATCCTTGACCTGTGACCGACTAGTTTGCTCTCCAAACTTGATTTTGTTTCTTGCTCTCTCTGTAGACGTTGCTTCATGATCAGCTTTCAGATCTCATCTGTTTTTTAACCTCCATAACGTTGAATAGCCAGTTTGCTGGATAAGATTAAATTAGAATATACTTTTTTTTACTGCTTGCTCTTGATTTATTCATCCTGGAAATCAGCTTTTAAGACTGTCTGCTTTTGTATTGCTTGTGAAGTTAATCAAGGCTTTACTGTTTGGAATTTGTGGCTTTTCTCTCATCATTTCCAATATGCATGGCAAGTTTACATTCATTCTGGATATCCTATGAATTTGTATATTCTTAGGTTTTCCAGGAAGAAAAGTATCAGTGACACATAGTGGATTTTCAGTTCTCTTGTCAGATATATGTGTCATGGGAGACTGAAGATTTTGCTGCTCTTTTTCTTCAGGGTCTTCAATTCTTTTTTGTCATTCTATTTAGTAACTATACTTTGGTTGCTGTCTCTGACTAATCAAAAATCAGCTTCCCCATTTATTCAGTTGGTTCTCTGATGGCTATTGGTCTTTGCCAATGATAAGCTTCATGTCGTGTTTTGAGTCTTAGTTTTTAACATGATGAAACTGAGATGTAGTTGGAATTAGTTTGTTTTCCATTTAGCACCACTGTAACATGACAGTGCGTTATTTCATTGAGCATCATGCCATATAGTAGTGTTCATATCCCTGTGCTAAGTTGAAGTCCTGCTTGTTTCAAGGTGTGTAGTAACATTGCTGAACAGGTTGATTAGAAAATACTTATCGTGTAAATGGCGTTTGGACAGCACCAGATTTTTGGGAAACTGTACTGAGGTTTGATTTAATTTAGCTTACTTTAAAACAAAGGGTTTTTGTCAAAATGGAAATAAATTATTTTCTTCTTCGTTAAATACCCTGAATTTATTGAGCAAATTGTTTTCTACTTTTCCATCTATTACATTTCCATGTTGCTGTTATATGTTTCAGTTTTTTTCCTTCTCAACTAAATTGTAAGTCATTCCTAATTTTGAAAGCTGCATGAACTACCTTGGCCATTCTCCAAGCTCATGCAATAATTCATTTCTGAATACTTGGGAAATATCTTATGTTTGCAGATCTTTTTTCTCAAACATTTTTCACATTTGATCATTTGAAAACTCATTGCCAATTTGTGTTCTGTGTAGGGCATTTTATAAAACTTGCTTTCATGTGGTTAGGCTGATGTTTAAATTCAAACTAAACAATTACATTTCTGCCACTTTTTAGCTGTCATTTTTCATTATTCAGCACTCTTCAAACTTTACCTTTCTCCCACATATATACAATATAATGGAGAATAGTATTGGAATAAGTACTGAACATGTAGTGTTCGGCTTTTTGAGTTTATCTACAGCCTGCTGAACGCTGATACTGTTGGTTTGAAAGCAGACCCTTGATAGATCTTGGCTTCTGGTGGCATGGAAGAGTAACTGAGGGAGAGAAGAATATCAGGTTTTTGATGATAACTGAAAGAACTGCAGATATTGTAAATCAGAAACAAAAATGAAAATTGCTGGAAAAGCTCAGCAGGTTTGGCAGCATCTGTGAGAGAAATCAGAGTTTGTGTTTCACGTTGAGTAACCCTTCCTCAGATTTTTAATGATTGACTGACTGGTTTGGGAGGTGGGTGAAAGCCAAGCTGTTGTTTTGTCCACCTATAGGAAGTAGCACAGGGTGTTTGTGAATGGATAGACAATTCATAGCGCTGATTTATATTTCCTCTGAATTTGGGCCTGTGATGAACTGGCAATAGCAGTACATAGCAAAGTTCATCTTTTGAGCGTTGAGTTTTTGGGGGAAAAAAACTGTCTTTCTGAAATTGTGGTAAAAGCAGGGTTAATATATTTTCAAAATATTTAATATTTTTAAAATTAAGTTTGATCGATCCTTGGCAAGTGAAGAGATCAAAGGTTGCCTGGTAGGTGGAAATACAGATTGAATTTTTACAGTCTGATCATCCATGATTTTATTGACTGGGCAGAGATCGTTTGAGGGGCTGTTTAGCCACTTCCGCACCTAATTTATATGTTTGTACTGGTCTCCTTAAAGCCTTGGCATTGGTGTGAAATAGTGTAATTTGGATTTGGACTTGCCATTAGAAATGTAAATTATTTCTGTTGCATCATTTTTATCTCTCATTTCTTGTGGTCATAATTTACTTGTCTGTTCAATGAGCACCAATTTGCTTTAAAGATATGAATTAGATCTTCTCAAGCCAACTTTAGAGCAGGCTGACGAGGTTGTTATCTAATTTGGCTCTTTAAAGTAGGCAGTTTTGTGATGATCGTGGAAAGATGTTAGGTTGAAGGTGCGATTTGAGGGTGTGACAATAGGTAGCAGTGTTCTTCTCGTATCAACCTTTTGATATATTTACTATAGTTTCAATCTTGATATTTTGTTATTGGTTAGATTCCCTGCATTAGTTTGAAGCTGAATACAGACCATACTGTTTTTGCTTGAAGTTATTTGGAGGAACAAACATTACACCAACTGTCTTTGTGTCATTTTTATGGATGAATGTGATTCAGCTTTAAATAGCCATGTCACGCTGTACTTGCAATTATGTGGTACGCTCTCCTTGCCCTTGATCCTGTGATTATTTTAATTGCCATTTTATGTTTGTCTTGATCTCCAACATTGTATGTAGAGGAAGTAAAGAAAGACTTACGTATCTTTCCAAAACATGTCCTCGTCAAGAAAATAGTTTGAAAGGTAGTCTTGGTTATAATGTGACATAAATGGTGTTCAATTCTGAATTTTCTTTTATGGTCCAAGCTTTTAAGTGGCAAAGGTTGAGATGAGCAGTTACATTTGGGGAATTTGGGACAAGAACAGGCTGAATGGCTAACTCGGATCAAGCTGATTCCACCATTTAACATAATTGATCAAACTATTCAGTGCTGTTTACCCACACCTATCCCCATAATGCTTTTTGCCATTTAAAAAATGGAAGTCTATTCGTCTCTACTTCAAATATGCTCAAAGACTACATTTTCATAGCGCTTGGGAGTCAAGAATTGCAATGTATAAGAAATTCTCCTCACCTCAATCCTAAATGACAACTTGGAAATAGTGTCGCCTGGTTCTAGACTTCCCAACCATGAGTAACATCTTGCCTGAACCAACCCTGCCTATCCCTATCAGTATTTTATAGTTTCCAATTAGGTCACCTCTTCTTTATTTCGTAAGGTGAATGTACCTCTATCAGAACATTCAGGTGATGGCAGTGTTCTCTTCTGCTACTTAATGGCTAAGTTTTTAAAAAAAAGTGAACTGCAGAAATAAGTTTGATATACTTGGAGCATTTTGAACAGAAATGTAATCATTATTAATTTTTTGATTGACCTAAGTTTTACTTCGATCATCATTTTACTTTGTGGACTGCAATCGTTCAAAAAGCCAGTTCTTTATCACCTTCCTGAGGGCAATTAGGGATGGGCACTAAATGCTTGTTCGATAGTAATGCCCACATCTTGTAACTGAATCAAAAAAAAACAAACAATTGCTTTGTTTTCTGTAGTGTTGGATCTCACATTGCTCACTGTAAAGACCAGAGTTCCAGTGCTGGTGAATACGTTCACAGCAAAAATATTATTTTAAACTTAAAATGCCTCAAGTTTATTTTAAGTTGAAGGAATTGCTAGATGTTGTTGAATTTCACCAGTTTAATCTATGTAATATTAGAACCCTCTCAGATTTTTAATTTTTTAAAATTCTGAAAATGACTTGTGGATTTTGGGACAGTTTGTCATGGAAGGAAAAGAACAGACCAAATCAGCATTGTTTGCTTTTGAGGCCAGGCCTGGAATCTAATTGTAGGCTGAGCCATTAGTTGGCCATAGTGAGGTCAGTACCTGGGAATTGGTTCAGGCAAGCCTGGAAGAAACCTTTCGTTCAAGCAGATGGCGGTTGTTGAATGGTAATTGAGATCTCTGGAACAGTCGGTCAGTGTATCGGGGCAGATCCAGAATCCAAGTTTTTTTTTTTCAACTTTTTTTTTCCTGAGAGATGTTTCTGAGCTGCTGCTGAGACACAATGAAGATTTGAAAGTCCCTTGCCTAATTTGCGCCACCATCTTCTGAAAGCCCAAGGGTTTGAAAGCTGAGTTAGAAGTATTGCTGCCCTTGCTGAGACGAACTGAGAATATGTCCCTAATCAACATTTGAGAAAAACAGCCAAGGAGTCAACGTTCATGCCTGTGAAGCAACACGTGGTGAAAGCCTTGTAAATAAGTGGGTCAGTTTGGCTAATTTCTTGCATTTTACCCTTAACTCTATTGTTTGTTTGTTTGTCTGTCTGTTGTTGAATGCGGCTGGAAACAAATGTTTCGGGTTTTAAGCACAGATATAAATGCATTATGTTGAATTTTCTCAAAGCTAAAGTTAGTGTGTATCTAATAAATGAGCAAGTCTTTTGTTTAAGATACAAACCACTGTTTGGAAATTAATTATTCACAAATCTGGGATAGGTTATCCAAAAGTCTGGTGAGGAACGACTGAAATGAGTATTTGGAGGATTTGATGGTTTAATCTTAGAAAAACACAAGCTGCTGGAAAAGCCCAGCAGGTCTGGCAACATCTGTGATAAAAAACCAGAGGAAGGGTCACCAGACCCGAAACACTAACTCTTGATTTTTCTTCCTCAGATGCCGCCAGACCTGCAGGCTCTTTCCAGCAGCTTTTTTTTGTTCTGTGTTTTTACAGTCATTTGGTTTGTCTCCAGTATACCATTTTAATTTTTTGTTATTATGTCTTTGCTAATTTGATTGGTTTTTCAGTCATCCCTTCACTTGTTGTTCAACTATTGACACTTTACCCAAACCAAAGGAGTAGCCATGGGCACCCACATAGGCCCCAGCTATGCCTGCCTCTATGTGGGATATGTGGAACAGTCCATCTTCCGCAGCTACACTGGCACCACCCCCCACCTTTTCCTCTGCTACCTCGATGACTGTATCGGCGCTGCCTTGTGCTCCCACGAGGAGGTTGAACAGTTCATCCACTTCACCAACACCTTCCATCCCGACCTCAATTTTACCTGGACCGTCTCAGACTCCTCACTCCCCTTCCTAGACCTCTCCATTTCTATCTCTGGCGATCGAATCAACACTATAAGCATTTACTATAAACTGACCGACTCCCAAAGCTACCTAGACTACACCTCCTCCCACCCTGCCCCCTGTAAAAACGCCATCCCATATTCCCAATTCCTTCATCTCTGCCGCATTTGCTCCCAGGAGGACCAGTTCCAATACCAGATGGCCTCTTTCTTCAAAGACCGCAATATCCCCCCAGACGTAATCGACGATGCTCTCCACCGCATCTCCTCCACTTCCCGCTCCTCCGCCCTTGAGCCCCGCCCCTCCAAAACCCCACTGGTCCTCACCTACCACCCCACCAACCTCCATATACACCGTATCATCCGTCGGCATTTCCGCCACCTCCAAATGGACCCCGCCACCAAGGATATATTTCCCTCCCCTTCCCTATCAGCGTTCAGAAAAGAACACTCCCTCCGTGACTCCCTCGTCAGGTCCACACCCCCCACCAACCCAACCTCCACTCCTGGCACCTTCCCCTGCAACCGTAAAAAATGCAAAACTTGCGCCCACACCTCCCCCCTTACTTCCCTCCAAGGTCCCAAGGGATCCTTCCATATCCGCCACAAATTCACCTGCACCTCCACACACATCATTTATTGCATCCGCTGCACCCGATGTGGCCTCCTCTATATTG
>NC_057714.1:84364568-84383793 GCF_004010195.1 Chiloscyllium plagiosum | reverse complement strand
AACCACAAGGGATGAACTCAGATTTCTCCAGTTTCCTCATTTCCCCTCCCCCCACCTTGTCTCAGTCCCAACCCTCGAACTCAGCACCACCTTCCTAATCTGCAATCTTCTTCCTGACCTCTCCGCCCCCATCTCCACTCCAGCCTATCACCCTCACCTTAACCTCCTTCCACCTATCGCATTTCCAATGACCCTCCCCCAAGTCCCTCCTCCCTACCTTTTATTTTAGCCTGCTGGGCACACTTTCCTCATTCCTGAAGAAGGGCTCATGCCTGAAACGTCGATTCTCCTGCTCGATGGATGCTGCCTGACCTGCTGCGCTTTTCCAGCAACACATTTTCAGCACTTTATTCAGACCGTCTTACACCCTTGGTCATCTGTAGATACTTATCATTCGACACTCCACTCGCACCATTTGTATGAGCTTTGATCTTTCTACCCATAAATTCTATTCTGTGTGTTTCTCTCTCACTTCACCTGACAAAGGGCTATGCTCTGGAAGCTTATGGTTTCAAATAAACCTGTTGGACTATAACTTTGGTGTCGTGTGATTTCTGACTTTGTCTTATATTTCAACTGTGGCAATGGCAAGTGTACATTTCTGAATACTTCCCTGAGGTAACTGTAACTCTTGCTATACTTCATGAAGATTGACCTTTCACCTGCTGGCTTGTCAGCTAAGAGCAGCTGTAGCAATGCTTGCGAGTATCTCTGAAGTATGATAGGCCATGATCACCAATAAACTGTGTGTCAGTATGTCTGTTGAGAGTGGATGCTTTGATTTTGTGCTGAGTTTGCCTTGCTGCTACTATTCCAGGGGGTAAAGACATTTGACTCAGTTGCAGGTTCCAGGAGGCTGAAAACAGTTGTGACTGATTTATAACCTTGAGCAGCAGTTGACATCAGAATCCCAGAATCTGATTTGTTAATGAGGAAAGTTTGGCTGAAATTTTAAAAAAGGAATGGGAGGGACTTGGAAAGGAAACATTTCAGAATGTTAGATCTGCTTTGTTTAAAAGTTTATAAAAATGAGTTGGATTGTAATTTGTCCAGTTTTGAAGAAGAAATTGAAATCTGTCGTTGATGTTAGATTTCCCGAAATTTATTGTACTGTTTCTCTGTCTGCCCTCAGTTTGGGATTTGAATGGTTGGAGTGTTGATTGTGTACATTTGCTGTTAATTAACCAACAATGAATACTATCGGATTTTTTTGTAATCTGCAAAATCAATAGGGTCCTGGTTCTTTGAGAGCTGCTTTACTAATAACATGCACTGATGCAGAAAGCAAATTTACAAACTTAATTTGGTGACTTAAAGGTAGTTCATTCTACAGTTTGTCATAACTGCTCCATTTTCATGTGAATTTTCACCAGGATGATAAATTGCACGATATTTGGGATAATGTATTTTTGTGCATTTCTTATTTTTCCCCAGTGAACTTCAAACTGTTTACTTCCTTCCTCCATTTGAAGATTTTCGGTTTGACTTATGCAGAGTTTGTTTCCTGTGACACGGAACATTTTGCTGTTGGTTCAATACTATGACAGGCTTGTTCGATGTATTGCAGGAACCCTGGGTACTTGGCGAAAAGTTTTCACTATGCAGTATTCTTGGTAGCATGTTGATTTTTTATCCACAATTATTATTTGTAAAATAACCCATGACTTTTCTAGGCGATAACCTTGCGTGTTTGTCAATGGTTGTAGCCATTTATTTTTGTGTGTGTTTCGAGGATGACTGCAGCAGTTTTTAACATTGGTCTCAGAAATTTTGATGGAACTGAGTGTTGAAATTATTGTCCTACAGAAATCTGGAACAAGCCAAAGGTAATATCATCCCGGAAGAGGCAATAAATAAAATACCTTCTGGGACACTGGCCCTGGTGAATGTTTGTTTATTTGGAATTGCTGTCAGTTGTGAGAGACAGCAGAAGATTACTTACACGTTCAGATGGTTGAACAAAAGACGCAGAGTAGACTGTGCTTCCTTCTGGAACTCTTTTTGAATTGAAGCATGATCTTTTAACAATATTGCAAAACTCTTCAAAATTAAAATCATTGCACTGTTGTGTTCACTCAAAAAATGTCCATGTTACAAAGGAGGTGGTGTTGGATGTCTTGAAATGCACAAAAGTAGGTAAATCACCAGGACCTGATCAGGTATACCCTACAACTCTGTGGGAAGCGAGGGAAGTGATTGCTGGGACCTTTGCTGAGATATTTGTATCATCGATCGTCACAGGTGAGGTTCTGGAAGACTGGAGGTTGGCTAACATTATGCCACTATTAAAAAAGGTGGTAAAGAAAAGCCAGAGAACTATAGACCGGTGAAGCTTGGCATCGGTGGTGGGCAAGTTGTTGGAGGGAATCCTGAGGGACAGGATTTACATGTATTTGGAAAGGAAAGGACTGATTCAGGATAGTCAACATGGTTTTGTGCATGGGAAATCATGTCTCGCAAACTTGATTGAGTGTTTTGAAGAAGTAATAAAGAAGATGTGATCTATATGGACTTCAGTAAGGCATTCGACAAGGTTTCCCATGGGAGACTGGTTAGCAAAGTTCCATGTCATGGAATACAGGGAGAACCAGCCATGTAGATACACAACTAGTTTGAAGATAGAAGACAGAGGGTGGTGGTGGAGGGTTGCCTTTCAGACTATAGGCAAGTGACCAGTGGAGTGCCACAAGGATCGGTGCTGGGTCCACTGCTTTTCCTCATTTATATAAATGACTTGGATGTGACTATAGGAGGAATGTTTAGTATGGTTTGCAGATGACACCAAAGTTGGTGGTGTAGTGGACAGTGAAGAAGGTGACCTCCGATTTCAACAGGATCTTGACCAGATGGGCCAACGTGCCGAGGAGTGGCAGATGGAGTTTAATTTAGATAAATGTGAGGTGCTGCATTTTGGGAAAACACATCTTAGCAGGACTTACACACTTAATGGTAAGGTCCTAGGGAGTGTTGCTGAACAAAGAGACCTTGGAGTGCAGGTTCATAGCTCCTTGAAAGTGGAGTTGCAGGTAGATAGGATAGTGAAGAAGGCGTTTGGTATGCTTTCCTTTATTGGTCAGAGCAATGAATATAGGAATTGGGATGTCATGTTGCGGCTGCACAGTTAGGCCACTTTTGGAATATTGCGTGCAATTCTGGTCTTTCTATTGGAAGGATGTTGTGAAACTTGAAAGGGTTCAGAAAAGATTTACAAGGGTGTTGATAGGGTTTGTGGTACAGGGAAAGGCTGAATAAGCTGGGGCTGTTTTCCCTGAAGTGTTGGAGGCTGATGCGTGACCTTACAGAGGTTTATAAAATTGAGGGGCATGGATAGGGTAAATAGAAAAAGTTTTTTGCCTGGGGTAGGGGAGTCCAGAACTGGAGGGCATAGGTTTAGTGTGAGAGGGAAAAGATATAAAAGGGACCAAAAGGGCAATGTTTTCACGCAGAGGGTGGTGCGTGTATGGAATGATCTGCCAGAGGAAGTGGTGGAGGCTGGTCGAATTGCAACTTTTAAAGAGCATCTGGATGGGTATATGAATCGGAAGGGATTTTGAGGGATATAGGCCAGGTGCTGGCAAATGGGACTAGATTCAGTTGGGATATCTGGTCGGCATGGAAGGGTTGGACCGAAGGGTCTGTTTTCATGCTGTACATCTCAGTAACTCTCTACTCATTATATTTAAGTAGATTTAGGTTTATTTAACACTATCCAGTTTTCACATCTACTAGTGACAATGTCACCATGTTCTGGCACCATCTTGGATAACAGAATAAATTAGTGAATAATTGTATAAATTGTAAAATACTGAATAAATTAATATTAATTGCTATTACAAAAAAAACAACTTGAAACAGCTTCAAAAATTTATCTTTACCTCTCAGTTGCCTTTAGCTATCTGCTCCTCCATTCGTTGCTGTTTGACATTACCCCAAGGTCTTGGCGATGTGACTGATGTCAATTCAGTATCTGCTGCCTCTGAGCTGGAGACGGTCACACTGCGCGGTTCCTGCATCCTCTCCAATGCTGGGCATTGATGGGTCCTGGCTCTGACCATTAACCATTGGGAGTGTGGGTTTGTATTCCGATGCTGCCAGTCAAGATGATGCTGGAATGGAGATGTGCGGGGCCTCAGCCTCCCGCAGGAGGACATCAGGAAGCCCAAGGGCACCCAAAACCAAAAAAACTGTATCTATGTGGAGAGAGCTAAGACCACATTATTTTGTCTTAATTGAACAGTCAACTTGTTGGAGATGAGAATTCAGCGATAAGTAATTTTAAGATGACGCAGCTTTTTTGTTTGGTTGAGATGACATGTTCCCAATTGACATAACTGTTGCAATGTTAATTTGTGTTAAGTGTTCCATCTCGTAACGTTGGAGGTGCCACCTTTCAGGGTCGAGAGTGTGGTGCTGAAAAAGCATAGCCGATCAGGCAACATCTGAGGAGCAGGAGAATCCATGTTTCAAGCGTAAGCCCTTCATCAAGAATGAGGCTTCTGGGCCAGGGGCTGAGAGATAACTGGGAGCAGGGGGATGAGGCTGTGAATAAGGTAGCTGAGAATGCAATTGGTCGATGAAGGTAGGGTGGAGGGAAAAGAGGTGATTGGTCAGAGAGGAGGGTGTAATGGATAGGTGGGAAGGAAGATGGACAGATCAAGAGGGCGGTGCTGAGGTGGAGGCTTGGGACAGAAGAGGTTTGGGGAGGGGAAATGAGGAATCTGGTGAAATCGATGTGGCTGCAGGGTCCCAGGCGCTGGAGGAGGCCCAGGGCCTGCTTGTCCTTGGTGAAGTGGGAGAGGAAGTTAAAGTGTTCGCCAACAGGACAGTGGGGTTGGTTGCTGTGGGTCTCCCGGGAGATGTTCTCTGAAACGATCTGCAAGTTGACGTCCTGTCTCCCCGATGCGGAAGAGACTACATCGGGTGACAAATCGCAGTGGACCCAGCACTGATCCTGGAGGCACACCACCTCCAGTCTAACAAGCAACCCTCCATCACAACCCTCTGCCTTCTACCTACGAGCCACTTCTGTATCCAAATGGTTAATTCTCCCTGTATTCTGTGTGGCCTAACCTTGCTTAGCAGTCTATCATGAAGAACCTTGGCGAAACCCTTGCCGAAGTCCATATCGATCACATCCTTCACTCTCTTCTCTCATCAATCCCCTTCATTAGTTCTTCAAAAAATTCAATCAAGCAAGTGGAGGAACTCCCCCACACAAATTACGTTTGGGAAAAAAAAGCTCTACTTCTTTGCTTTTGCTATTGTAATTCTTTGGATTACCATTGTTCCAAAATGATTCAAAATAAAAATCTTCTAATTCTGAAATATAAAATCTGTAAGAATCCAGAAATCCTGCCACTCGGGCAACCACAATGTCCATATTAATCTGTTGTTGCAATACTTGTGCTCAAATAAAGAATATTTTTTGACTTTATCTAATAATTCAGTTAAATGATTATTTCCCAAAGTGGCATTATGCAGGTTTGTTTAGGCAAGTTGGTGACTATCTGGGGAGCCAGTGATATAGTGTTAATATTACAGGACTAATAATGCAGTGCCCAGGCTAAGCCTTTGTGTTCAAACTCCACCAAAACAGATGGTGAGCATTGACTTGAATAAATATCTTGAACTTAAAAAAAAAAAAATCACGTTTATGGCATGATTTAACTTGTCAAATGTTGTAAAAATTCTAAAGATTGAGAGGAAATCTCCCATCCTTAGCCAATCTGGCCATATTGTCATTTTTGACTGGATCTCTGTCATTTCAAAGGACAACGATTTCAAGAGCCATTGGGGACAAATGACAAATGTCAGGTTTCCCAGAAATTGATTTCTTTCACTTTCTGTAGGTAATAAATGCTAGTGCAATTTGAAAAGCCTGTATTAAATGTCATGTGCTATTGTAATCAAGAAAGCTTCACATGACTTCGTTTGTTTTACAACCCCCTCCTTAATCCTTACTCTAGCTCAACTGCGCGAGAACTATAGTGTAGCTGAAGTCTTGATAAACCGAAGCCTGTATTGCGTTTTGATTGAAAACAAACACTGACTGTTATGAGGGAAACATCAACTGTTGACTTGAGTTCATTTGGAAGTTCTTATTTTCATGATTTGAACACATTGCTTGAAAAGTGCCTCTCAAACTAGCCTCTGATACTGTCCAGTCATTCTGTGAGATTGACTAATCCATTATCCATTTATTTATCTTTTTCTGGTCTAATTCAAAACTCCATCTCATTGTTCAAGGTTTCAGTCAACCCATCACTTCTAGTGTTTTTGGTAAGAGGCCTACACTTCTATATATGTCAGGGCAAAACTGCTTTCAGTTGTGAGGTTGAGGTTTGATTTAATTGAGGTGTATAAGATTGAGGCAGGCCTTTGTTAAGGAGGTGAGTAAAAGCTGTTTCCTTAACCTCAGGATACAAGGACCACAAAGCAAAACTGCAATTGCGAATTTGTCCAAAAATCT
Source organism: Chiloscyllium plagiosum (assembly GCF_004010195.1). Classification (NCBI taxonomy): domain Eukaryota; kingdom Metazoa; phylum Chordata; class Chondrichthyes; order Orectolobiformes; family Hemiscylliidae; genus Chiloscyllium; species Chiloscyllium plagiosum. The sequence goes on along the minus strand of NC_057714.1, from coordinate 84,377,324 downwards.
TTGAAAGCTCGAAGATTCGTTCAAAAAGTTAAAAGACCTGTGGTGTCTATGACAACTTCAAACTTGAGCAAGTCATGCTTCAGTTATACAGAGCTTTGGTCATGCCACACTAGCGTTGATATGGTTTGCTCAGGCGTGGAAACAATATCATGACAAGTTAGGTACATAAGGTAATGCATTGAATTGAATTTATTGTCATATGTACCGAGGCAGAGTGAAAAGTTTTGTCTTGTGAGCAATATAGGCAGATCACATAATTAAGTAGCATAGATAAGTAGATAGTAGATGAACAGCGACAAAAACAAAACGAAAGGTACAGGCAAATGCTAAGAGTTTGTTGGCCCATTCAGTATTCCAAAAATCGTAGGGTAGAAACTGTTTCGAAACCAACTGCTGCATGTGTTCAGGCCTCTGTACCTTCTCCCCAATGATAGAGGTTGTAGAAAAGCAGTGCCAGGGTGGGATGGATCTTTGACAATGCTTTCCTTGACAGCAGGCCTGGGTGATGGATTCTATACATTAGATTAGATTAGATTCCCTCCAGTGGAAACAGGCCATTCAGCCCAACCAGTCCACACCGACCCATTGTTTAAAGTCTGAAAGCATAGATGAGAGATGTATTGGGGGATGGCCAGGTTCAGTGAAAATAATGGATTTTTGTAGAGACAAGGATTTCAAATGTAGAAGGGAGCGTCAGGCTGGTTTCAGTGTTGTGGTGAATAGAGAGTCAAATGCTAGGTAGTTGGTCATGTGAGGGATGATATTTTCAGCTTGGAACAGGTAGATTAGATTAGATTAGATTCTCTACAGTGTGGAAACAGGCCCTTCAGCCCAACAAGTCCACACCGACCCTCTGAAGAGTAACCCACCCAGGCCCATTTCCCTCTGACTAATGCACCTCGCACTATGGGCAATTTAGCATGGCCAATTCACCTGATCGGCACATCTTCAGACTGTGGGAGGAAACCGGAGCACCCGGAGGAAACCCACGCAGTCACAGGGAGAATGTGCAAACTCCACACAGACAATTGCCAGAGGCTGGAATCGAACCTGGGGCCCTGGTGCTGTGAGGTAGCAGTGTTAACCACTGAGCCACCATCCTGCCCATACTGTGCAGATTCACCGAAAGAATATCAGGGCCTTTTGTAGTAAATAATCATAATGCTGCATAAACTTATATTCCTTTGATCATTACTCTATCATTAAAAATCAATGTTAAAACAATATTCACTGTGTGCAAAGTCACTCTTCCTGCCGGACAAATAAAGATCAAGATAGGATAATCTTCAACACAAAAACAGAAATTGCTGAGAGCCTACAGGAACTTGATGCCCGAATGAGATTGACTGACTCTAACTGCCTTCCTTAAATGTGAAATTTGCTCTTTCTCATTGTGTATTTCCCCCATCAAAGGAAATAATTGCTTCTGATTCATCAAAATATCTTGCATGTTTTAAAATTTGATTAAATCATTCCCCAACTTTTTAAATTTGGGTGTGCAAGCCAAATTTATGGAACAAGTCCTAATTTAACAATTGATATATTTCTTGTGAACTTGAGTTATAGTCTCTCCAAGTAAAATGTATATTCACTCAATTATTACCCTAAATCAGTGATTCCTAACCTTTTCAGTGACTCTTCACACTTTAATGAGATGAGCAGTGCTGTAGCGCACCCATTTTTTGTCTGCTGAATGATTGCACATAAACGTCCCTTTTCCCCAATTCTCAACAAATTTATTTCATAAATTTCTGAGGGAGAATCATGCAGAATCTGAATGTAGATTTGCTTGCTGAGCTGTAAGGTTCAATTTCAAACATTTCATCATACTCGGTAAAATAATCAGTAAGCCTCCAGATGAAGCATTGGTAGATGGCCTGCTTTTTACTTCTGTGTTTAGGTTTCATTGGGTTGGTGATGTTGTTTCCTGTGGTGATGTCATTTCCTGTTATTTATCGCAGGAGGTGGTTAGTTTACCACCCCCTGAGAAAAAGAGCAGGAAATGACGTCACCAACCAAAGGAAACCTAAATACTGAAATGAAAGTGGGCCAGACCATCAGTGTTTCATCCGGAGGCAAACTGATGATGTTACCTCGTATGGTGACAAAACATCTGAAGCTGAACCTTCCAGCTCAGTGAGCAAACCTATATCCCGAAACTCAACCTGAGCTACAAATTTTCTCAAAACTCGCTAATCATGTAGAATCTTATGGGTCACGTGGTCCTCCATCTCAACCCCAGAAGTCTTTAACAAGGATTAGTCAGTCAAACATGATCGAGTGTTGACAAATTTTGTGCTGCCTGTCCAGCAGCTGATAGAGCATGTCAGCTTCGACAGCTATCTCCCCAAAAGTTAAATTGGCAGATCTGCAATTAACTTTTTTTTTCCTTAACTTGGTACAAAATTACATGGCACACTTGGACTATTTTTAATGCACATCAATGTGCAGTGGCAGACCGCATGAAAACCATTGGCCTAAACCGAATACAGCATTGTAGACAGAGTCTGTCAGTTCTCTTTGCAACTCTAGGATAACTTGTTCCTTTTTAAAATGTCCAAACCCTTGGAGGTGAAGGCCAACACTCCATGATCTTTTGCTTTTTGCATCTCCTTTCTACTGTCTCAATATTCAGACAACACTCTGGATCTCAGATGGAAAAAATAATGGATGACCTGACACTTGCCCCCATTGAAGTTTTGCACACTTGCTTGAGCTATTTCTATTACTTTGTAGCCTCCTGCTCCTGTGCACAGAATATATACTTGATCATCCAAAGGCATATGTATACACGTGGCGATCCTAATTGTTAAATCAAACCATTCAGAGATAGTTATCCTGTCTCTGACCTCCCAACAACCTGATGCGTAAGGTACCCAATTCCCAACATATTTATTTTAGAAATTTCTTACTTAGAATCATGCAGAATCTTATGGGCCGCATATAGTCCTCTATCTCATAAACACAAAATCCTTTAAAAGGATTTGTCAGTCAAACATGATCTATCGTTGACAATTTTTATGCTGGCTGTCCAACAGCTGATAGTGCACTTCAGCTTCGACAGCTATCTCCCAAAAAGTTAAAATGCCACATTTGTAGTTAACGAATTTTTTTTTTGATTATTGAAACAATAATTTGTCTTTTAAATAATGGCATGATTTCTGCAGTTTGGAAATTTCTGAGGCATAATTAGCAAAAATCTCAAAAGCTTTAGAAAACTGTTGCATGTTTAAGTTGCTGTCTTGAGTATTTTGCAGTATGTTGAGGTCAAAGCTATGAAGTTTTGGACTATTTGAGTGTGCTGTGGAAGCTCTTGTCACTTACAGCAAGATCCAAGGAGTGAATATAAGCAGCTTGACCTCTTGGTCCGATTTGTTTCACAAAGCGTGCATTGTTTGCCTCCATTTCCTGAATTATGTGAAACTGTCTTCTTTCCAGTGTTGGGAGCTACTCTTTCTCCCCCCGCCTCACCCCTCAAAAAAAAAGCAACTCTGCCCACTGCCATGGTATTGGAGTTAATCTTGTTCCTTCAGTATTCGGTGTTATCCGGTTCTTTCTTACAGATGATATTCTTACGTTCGAAGCAAAACACAATTGTTTGTTTTCAGTCTTGACTTGCTGTTCTTTCCTAAAACTTTTAATTCATCTCTTTGTTTTAAAACAAAGAATTATAAGCATTTGTCACTTTTTTTGCTTGTTTCTTTTCCCCCATCTAGCTATTGAGGAGAGTATAAACCCTTTTTAACTTTGTGATTTCAAATATTAAGTTTTGCCATTTTTATGCTTGCAGTTTAAAAAATTCATAGCTTGATGCCCATGTGACTAGATTCTGTTCTAAAAGGATTTCTGATTTTTTTCCAATTGGAGTCTGTTTGGGTAAAATGAAATAAAAAAAAAAGCACTACGGATGCAGGAAACCTGAAACTGTTGTTCTGAAGTAGGACCCTGGATTTGAAACTTGTAAGCCTGTTTTCTTTGCACAGGTAATGCCACATCTGCTGAGTTTCTCAGTAATTTCTCTATTTGTTGGAGAAATGAAATTAAACCCTTGGTGTTCTGGGTAGCTTGCCATAATCATGTGACCTTTACTCTGATTGCAATCTGTGGCAGTCATTAAACAAACATGGCAGATACCATCGCCCTGGCCTTAGACTTATCCCTAGAACATCTGGATAACAAGGATACCTAGATTAAACTCCTCTATTTATTGATTTTACTCTACCTTCGACCCATAATTCCACTCAAACTCATTCTCACACTCCAAGACTGAGGACTTGGCTTCCCCCTCTGCAACTGGATCCCTTGACGTCCTCACCTGCACATGGCAATCAGCAAGCAAAGGCAACAACACCACCTCTATGATAATCCACATCACTGGTGCCCCACAAGCCTGCACACTTAGTTCCTTACCATGTTCCTGATATGCTCATGACTGTGTGGCCAAATTCAATTCTCACTACTTTTACAAACTTGCTAATAACACCACTGTAATGGGTTAGATCTCAAATACTGATGAGGCAAAAGGGAGAACCAGAGAGAGAGCTTACTAACATGGTATAAAGACAGCAATCTCACTCAGTGTTAGCAAAATGAAGGAGCTGGTCATCAACTTGAGGAAGCAGAGTGAAGGACATGCTCCTATCTGTATCAGTGGTGTGGAGATGGAGATGGTCGAGAGCATCAAGTTCCCAGGAGTAAATATCACTAACAATCTATCCTGGTCCACATTGACACTACAACCAACGAAATCAAGGAACCATAAAGAGGGACAAATATTCTTGACCTCATCCTTTCCAATCTGCCAGCTGCAGATGCATCTGTCCAAGACAGTATCAGTAAGAGCAACCACCACACAGTTTGTGGAGATTGAGAATAACCTCTGACATGTTGTGTGGCACTGTCATCATGCTAAATGGGACAGACTTCAAACTGATCTGGCAACTCAAGACTGGGCATCCATGATGTGCTGTGGGTCATCAAAAGCAGCAAAATTGTATCCAGCAAAATGGCCTGACATATCCCCAATTCAACCCATATCATTAAGTCAGGGGGTCAACCCTGGTTCAATGGAGTGTGCAGGAGGGCACGCAAGAAGCAGCTTCAGGCATGAAGATGAGGAGTCAACCCGGTGAAGCCACCAAACAGGAATACTTCGATGCCAAACAGCCGAAGCAGCAAGTGATAGACAGCTAAGCAATCTCATGACCAATGGATCAGATCTACGCTCTGCAGTCCTTCCACTTTGAGTCATGACTGGTAGTCGGCGATTAAACAACTCACTGGAGGAGGAGACTCCACCAATTTCCCCATAAGGGAAGAGCCCAGCACATGAGTGCGACAGGTAAGGCTGAAGCATTCACAGCAATCTTCAGCCAGAGGTTCGGAGTAGATGATCCATCTCGGTCTCTTCCACTTGTCCCCAGCATGACAAATACCAGTCTTCAGCCAGTTCAATTAACTGTACATGACATCGTGTAACAGCTGGAGATGCTGGATACTGCAAAGGCTATGGGCCTTGTCAACATTCAGGCAGTAACACTAAACATTTGTTGTTGAGAACTTGCCGCTCCCCAAGCCAAGCTCTTCTAGTACAGTTGCAACGCTGGCAGCTACCCGAAAATGGAAAATTGGCCTGTCATGTCCTGTACAATCTGACCAATTACTGCCCCATTAGTCTTTGCTTGATCATCAATAAAGTGATGAAAGGTGTCATCAGCAGTGCTGTCAAGCAGCACCAGCTCAGCAATAATCTGCTCAGTGACGCCCAGTTTGGGTTCCACCAGGGCCATTCATCTCTTGACCTGATGACCGCGTTGGCCCAAACCTGGACAAAAGAGCTGAATTCCAGAGGTGAGTCAGAGTGACAGCCCTTGAGATCAAGGCTGCGTTCGATCGAGTGTGCCATCAAAGAGTCTGAACAAAACTGGAATCAATGGGTATTCGGTGGCAAACTGTCTGGTGGTTGGAGTCATACGTGACAACTAGGAAGATGGTCATATTTGTCTGGAGGTCAATCATCTCTGTTCCAGGACAAAGCAGCCCAAACATTTTCAGCTGCTTCATCAATGACCTTCCTTTCATTAAAAGGTCAGAAGTGGTGAAGCTTGCTGATGATTGCACCATGTTCACCATTATGATTGACTAAAATCTCATCTGGACTCACCAAATAAACACAGTGGCTACAAGAGCAGGTCAGAGACTAGGAATACTGTGGCAAGTCACTCCCCTCCTGAATCCCCAAAGCCTGACCACTATCGACAAGGCACAAGGTGATAGAATACTCTCCACTTGCCTGGATGAGTGCAACTCGAATGACATTGAGAATCTTGACACCCTCCAGACAAAACAGCTCGCTTGATTGGCACCACATCCACAAGCACCCTCCCTTGACTACCAATGCTCATTTGCAGCAGTATGTACTATGGAGAAGATGCACTGCAGAAATTGACCAAAGATCCTCTGACAGCACCTTCCAAATCCACGACCATTACCATTTAGGAAGACAATGGTAGTAGATATATGGGAACGCTACCACCTTCAAGTTCCCCTCCAAGTCACTCACCATCCTGAATTGGAAACATATCACTGTTCCTTCACTGTCACTGGGTCAAAATCCTGGAATTCCTTCTGTCATGGCATTATAGGTCAACCCACAGCTGGTCCACTGCAGCAGTTCAAGAAGGCAGTTCACCCCCACCTTCTCGAGGGCAATTAAGAATGGGAAATAAATGCTGGCCCACATCCCACAAATGAGTACAAAACAAAAGCACCTTTACTTTGTTAGAAGGCTAAGGAAATTTGATATGTCCACAATGACTCTTGCCAATTTCTAATGATGCATAGAGAAAGCTTCTTATCTGAAAGCATCACAGATTGGTATGGCAATTGCTCTGCCCAAGACAGCAAGAAATTACGGAATTATTATCAAAGCCCCTCTCCATTACAAAAAAACCTCCTTCCATGCTCTGTGTATACGTCTTACTGCCTTGGGAAAGCAGCCAACATAATCAAAGAACCCCCAGCCCCTGGTTATACACTCTTCCTCCTGCGTCCATTGGACAGAAGATTAAAAGTTTGAAAACGCGCAACAAAGAATTTGAGCAGCTTCTTCCCCACTATTATGAGATTTATGAACAGATCTTTCATATATTAGAGTTGATTTTTCTCTGGAGGTATAATACTATATTCTGTTCTTTTACCCTGGTGTTTTTATAGATGTAAGATATGATTTGTCTGAATAGCACGCAAAACAGTACTTTTCATGTATCTTGGTACACTTGACAATAATTAAATCAAATCAAAGTCAAATCCCATCGCTAGCAACATGGTGTCAGAGTGGAGCAATTGAAAGTGCTGACATTTTCAGAAATTGTTTGAAAAAAAACAGCTTGCCACTTAGAATTATTAGTGAAGTTAAACATGGCAGTGCATTTTTCACCTTCCAGTGACAAAATTAGGAATTAACTGCAGAATTAAGTAGAACAGCTGTGTGTATGAGAGTTGCAACCATCCCATTGAGTTTGGGGAAAGAGTGCTTCAATTTGTTATGCAATCGGAGTCTCAGTGAGGTGAAAAATGGCAGATTATAGGAAGTCTGAAAGCTTCAAAGACGCACTTTGAACCTCCTATTCATTACATTTGCTCAACATTAGAGCTCAAGAGGAGTGGAAGACTATTGATCTGCCATTGCTGCCTGAATCCGGAGAGTTTGGATAACTTGAAAATAAAGCTCTTATGAGATCATCTTGGGCATAAAAAATCCTGCAGTGAGTGCATGTTTGCTGAGGGAGGAGAAATTTGCTCTCAACAAAGTTAACAATGTATGCAGAAGCTTTGAGATTGTCAGTCAATGAGAGCACATTCATGTGAGAACACAGCTGACTTAGCGCAATGCTGAGAGACATTTGAGGCTGAATGAAAACAAAAGTTTGGGAAGAAGGAAAAAATACTTGCCATGAGTGAGCAGGAACCTCCAATTTAGAGGACTGTGGGCGGCACGGTGGCACTGCTGCCTCTCAGCGCCTGAGACCAGGGTTCAATTCGGTGTTTGCACGTTCTCCCTGTGTCTGTGTGGGTTTCCTCCAGGTGTTCCGGTTTCCTCCCACAGTCCAATAATTTGCAGGTTAGGTGAATTGGCCATGCTAAATTGCCCGTAGTGTTAGGTGAAGGGGTAAATGTAGGGGAATGGGTCTGGGTCGGTTGCTCTTCGAACGGTTGGTGTGGATTTGTTGGGCCAAAGGGCCTGTCTCCACACTATGTAATCTAATCTATCTCGTGTTATTAAATGTTACGGAGGATATCAATTGAAGGAAACATGAGTTAAGCAGTGGTTTAACTGCAGGAGGCTGAATTACTTTACATTGTGCTTGGCTTGAAAGAAGAAAGATATACCAACCAAAGTGGTTGCTGGACAAATGTCACCTGATGATTCTGATACATCACTGTGCACTGTACAGTAGGTTGGCAGGTCAAAAGTTGAGAAATAGTTAGAGCCTGTTAGAATAGTGACTGTCGTAGGAGACCATCAAGTGACCATGAATTGTCAGACATTGGTGCATCATGCAAGATTGAGCTATGCAAATCTGTGAAGTCACTTAATTAAAAAAAAACTATGACCTAATATTAAAGCTCTTGAAGGTAAAGTTGAGTCTGTGATTGGATCGTACTCCTGTGAAGTGGACAGATCAAGTTGAGAGCCAAATGCAATGGGAAGTATGAGGTTCTGGAGTCCAGATAGTAAACATTCAGCAAAATCCAATCCCCCTTAGCTGAAGCAAGTCTGAAACTTGGAGTAGTAACCTTGAACTTGACGGAAGAAATCTACAGCATTCTGTAGGCCACAAAACCATTGACGAACATCTGAGAAGAGTACATAGATGCCTTGGTAAATATCATCTTGAAATATATGAAAACAAGAGTTAAATTTAGCAACTGCCAAGGAGAATTCTAGCTCCCCTCAAACCCAGTCTGAAAGGCCGATGAAAATGTTGAAAAAGAATGAAGTGTCAATTCCAGCATACTGCTTCCAAGCTACTAATCCAATGACAAACAATCGGGAAAATCAAGTGTCTGCATATATTCAAAGGATCACAATAAAGCTCTGAAGAGACCTCTCTGCCCTATCCAACCATGAGGGATTTTACCACAACATGCCAAGGCAATCTCTTCACTGATGTCAAGAATTGGTATTGGAAAGAAAAGCTGGATGCAAAGAGCAATTTTCCAACTCCCTTTTGGAAACCAGTCAACCATCTTCGGGAGTAGAAGCTTGTGTGCATGATCTGGAAATCTTAAGATGTGTAGACACCATGGAAGAGGCATTCAGAGAGCATGATTGAAATCTCGTGCAATCGCTAAAGAGCGCTCATGAGATGACTGTGAAGCTGAACAAGATAATATGGATGAAAATGCCTGTAGTCAAGTACATAGATCATGTACTGACAGAAAAAGAACCCCGCATGGGAACTGTAATATACAGGAGTGATAAATTGTTGTGAAATCATTTCAATGATTTGTTAGATTAAGTTCTGAGTCTTGCGTAATTTGATATCGGAGTGTGAACATCTGTGCAAGCCCATTGTTAAGGATGTGCGTGCTATTGGTGTACAAAACAAGAAGCAGCTTGAACTAGAATCAAAGTAGTAGAATGCCAGTGCCAGTTTGGACGTATGATGATTTCAATGATAGAACCACTTCGTAGTGTGCAGCCTTATGCTCAAAGGTCATCAGTCGTACTTGCATCCAGGGCATTAATGCAAACTAACGCTATGCTCCGATTGAGCAAGCGTAACTGGGTTTTGTCTTTCGTATTTTAATTCTTGCCTGTTTGAGAGGGGCAAGGTGACAAAGAAGTCTGAACACCAGCCACTTAAAAGCATCTTGCTGAGAGTGTCTGCAAAGACTGTTACTTCATTTGCAGAGATACCTGCCAGCCATGACATAGGAGCAAATGAAATATTTGTACATTGCTGACCTTCTGTCTTTATGATGAAAGTCAAAGATGCCAAGTGTGTGAAATCTTCTGGATACTGTGGAAAATAACAGCCTTGCGTGCTCTGGCAGTCATCAACCCTGTCGTGACATTGAATCTGGAAGACAGGCAGCTTGTTCAAATCAAACAAACAGCACAAAATATGCCCACTCCAAGTGCTGCAGGCAGGAGTGATGAAAGATAGCTTAAGCATGTCAAGACTGCATCTGTTGATGGAAGAGGATTGGGTCTCCAGAGACTGATCAGATGTTGTAAAAGGAAATAGTGTCATTATCCCAAAGGAGGTAACACCCACACAATCCAATCAGTCTAACCCGTCAAGGAACTGAGTCTGCTTTAAGCAAGTGTTTTACTGACTACAAATGGACAACATGCAATTGGCAAGTGCGGTGGTTGCAATGAATACCAACCTGAGCCACATACAATATGTGCCGTCTCAGACAGACCATGAGGCCACTTGCTGTAAAACTGTTTTAGTCTTGCAGGAAATTGTCACCTTCAGTGACTATTTTGACCACTGTGAGTTAGACCAGTTGACATTATAAGACCACAAGTGAAATAGTAAATGCCTGAAAGCTCAATTCAGTCATATGGTATTCCAGACATTTTGAGTGACACTGGTCCTTTGCTCGTGATTGAGGAATTCAGCTGTTTTACAAATGATTGCAAAAGTTAACATAATACAATTGTACACTTTCATCACGGAATGGAGTGATTGAGTTAGCAGTGAAAATTAATCAAGGCAAATCAAGAAACTGAGCAAATCCAAGTCAGTTTTTAGAGCAATGTTTTGATTGGGAATCTCCCCTTCTGAGGGCATGGAAAATTGTCAAGTTCAAAGACTAAGGTTGTGTCAGACCCAAGCTACTCGTCCAAGAGCAAAAACCTACTGAAGCCAGAAGTAGTAACAGTTGAGTAACAAAAACAAGGTGGAATGACAGCCAAATTTCGCTTCAATTAAAACTGCCAAGACATTGCCAATGTTGAACATTGGAGAGCCAATGCAAGTGCCATTGTTGAACATTCTCAACTACAGACAGTTTACTTAACAGTTTAAGACAGTCACTTTGTATGTGGTTAATTTGCAAGACTAGATATATTGCTGTAATAGCGTACATGTATAAAAAGACAAGCTGTTCCTTCATGGCAGGCAGTTGATGAGGAGCATGTGATCTCATGACAAACAGCGTACAGAATGGCCATGAGTTCCAGAGGGTGAACAACCGCTATAGATCATAGATCATAGAACATTACAGTGCAGTACAGGCCCTTCGGCCCTCGATGTTGCAACACCCTGTCATACTAATCAGAAGCCCATCCCACCTACACTATTCCATGTACATCCATATGTTTGTCCATTATTGAGCTCATTCCTGAAGAAGGGCTCAGGCCTGAAACGTCGATTCTCCTGTTCCTTGGATGTTGCCTGACCTAGTGCGCTTTTCCAACAACACATTTTCAGCTCGAACCTTATCGAACGCCTTGCTGAAATCCACATACACCACATCAACCGGTTTACTCTCCTCTACTTGTTTGGTCACTTTGTCAAAAAAGTCAGTAAGATTCGTTCGGCATGACTTACCCTTCAAAACCGTGCTGACTGTCCCTGATCAGATTATTCTTTTCTAGATGGTTATAAATCCTATCTCTTATAACCTTTTCCAACACTTTACCAACCACTGAAGTGAGACTCACTGGTCTGTAATTACCAGAGTTGTCTCGACTACCCTTTTTGAACAAGGGGACCACATTTGCTATCCTCCAGTCCTTAGGCACTACTCCTGTAGACAATGATGATTTGAAGATCAATGCCAAAGGCTCGACAATCTCTTCCCTTGCTTCCCAGAGGATCTTAGGATAGATCCCATCCAGCCCAGGGGACTTGTCGATTTTCTCACACTGCAGTATTTCTAATACCTCTTCCTTGTGAACCTCAATCTCTTCTAGTCGAGATGCAAGTATCTCTGCATCTTCGTCACCAACATTTTTCATTTTCTATAGTGAACACTAGAAAAATATTTATTTAGTGCTTCTCCTATCTCCTCTGACTCCACACACAACTTCCCACTATTATCCTTGATTGGCCTTAATTTAACTCTCATTCTTTTATTCCTGACATGCCTATTTTTTTTTTTAACCTGATTCCATCCACCAACAACTTCTCATGTCTCCTCCTGGCTCTTCGAAGCTCTCTCTTTCGGTCTTTCCTGACTTCCTTGTAACCTTCAAGCGTCCTAACTGAGTTTTCACATTTTGTCCTCACATAAGCCGCCGCCTTCTTCTTGACCAGGGATTCCACTTCCTTAGTTAACCATGGCTCACGCGTTCCATATCTTCCTCCCTGCCTGACAGGTACATACTTATCGAGGGGACACAGGAGCTTTCCCTTGAATGAGCTCCACATTTTTGATGTGCATACCCCCGCAGTTTCCTTCTCCATTCTACGCTTCCTAAATCTTTCCTAATTGCATCATAATTTCCCTTCCCCCAGCTGTAACTCTCTTGCTCGGTGGAGTACACCCCTATCCCTTTCCATCACTAAAGTAAACCTGACAGAATTGTGATCGCTGTCTCCAAAGTGCTCACCTACTTCCAAATCTAACACCGGCCAGGTTCGTTATCCAGTACTAAATCTAAAGTGGCTTCGCCCCTTGTAGGCCTGTCTACATACTGTGTCAGGAAGCCCTCTTGCGCACACTGGACAAAAACTGACCCATCTATAGTACTCGTACTGTAGTGATCCCAGTCAATATTTGGATAGTTGA
>NC_057714.1:84331901-84364173 GCF_004010195.1 Chiloscyllium plagiosum | reverse complement strand
TATAGAAAACTCCCAGCATGGTAACTTCTCCTTTCCTGTTTCTAACCTCAGCCCATGCTACCTCAGTTAACGAGTCCCCAAACATCCTTTCTACAACTGTAATATTGTCCCTGATCGACAATGCCACACCTCTCCCTCTTTTACCATCTTCTCTTTTCTTACTGATACATCTGAATCCCGGAACCTGCAACAGCCATTCCTGTCCCTGCTCTATCCATGTCTCCGTAATGGCCACAGCATCGAAGTCCTAGGTACCAACTCTCACTGCCAGTTCACCTACTTTATTTCGGATGCTCCTTGAATTGAACTACACACACTTCAATCCAGGTTCTCGCTTGCCAGTGTCAGATACTTGATTTTGGAACTCCCTACTCTCATCCTCTTCTGTACCTGTCCTACAATTTTGGTTCCCATCCCCCCTACTGTATTAGTTTAAAACCACCTTAATAGCTTTAGCAAATTTCCCACCCAGGATATTGGTACCCCTCTGGTTTAGATGAAGACTGGTTTAGATGAAGACCATCCTGCTTGTAGAGGTCCCACCTACCCCACAAAGAGTTCCAACTATCCAAAAACCCGAAACCCTCCCTCCTGCATCATCCCTGTAGCCATGTGTTCAACTCCTTTCTCTCCCTATTCCTCACCTCACTAACATGTGGCACGGGCAGCAAACCAGAGAAAACAGTCAGTAATAACCATTATCAAGGCAAGTGTAGTTTCCATGATGAAAATGGAAAATGATAATTTCTGAGAGAAATAACACAATGGGAACACACATGCAGGCCATGTGGAGACTTACAATACTCAAAGATCATGTATACAATGGATGGGTGGGGGTTGACAGTGGAACTGTTTAGAGGTAACACATGTTTGGTAAATGATCATTGTTTGTGTGATCATGTTTATTGGGTATCTTATGTATCTTGGTATATGTTGTAAACTTGACTTTTTTATATTTTAATATTGAGCTGCAAGTTCCTTTAATGGTCAATTATCAGCCACTTGAGAATGTGAACTCACCACTGGTCTAATTATCTGCTCTCACAGCAAGAAAGAGAAATGGCTGGTTTGCTGACTGGGAAACCAGGATAACCTGCCTGCTTGCTTTGGGTTATGATAACCTCCATTCCAAATCCTTTCATCCCCATTCTCTTCCTCCCTGGGTTCATATCCCAGTGGGTCCCTTTACAACTAGAATCCAGAATCTACCAGTGTCTGTTTGGTCCAGGTTCTGGTGAGTGGAGACTTCAAAATCCAGATCTGCAATTTGCTGAGATGCTCAGTTAGCACCTAGGCAGAATGGAGATCAGCATGGCAACCTTTCACGTTGGTGGGGGCATGTGGTTGGTTAACTTCCACGCCCTACCCCATAACTAAGCTGAGTCAGAGATTGTGTTTTGAGAAATTTATTTATCGGTGTTGACCTTGTTCTTTTGGAACTGAAAAAGTACAGTGAAACATGGTTGTTACAAAGGAAACTAGGGAATTAGTGTAATGATAGAATAAGATTACTCTTTTTTTTCTTTCAAATGCTATTGAAGCAGCTAAACTGAAATGTTTGAATTTCACCATCCAGAGTATGTTGTGTGTCCTTCCACCCTCCGTGTTTCTTCTGAGTAGTGTTCAGCAGCATACCTGTCCATCGAGTAGCAAGAAAAATACTTGAGTTTCCTCCAATTAAATGTACTTTGTCAAACGAAGCAAAAACTTCATGACCAACAAATTCTTTTTTGCATTTGTGGATTAGTTCAAAACATAAGATTGACATGCAAAACCGTCTGGATTCTGCTCTGTAGGTTTATGTCTTGCAACGTCCTTCATGATGACTTCAACTATCTTTCAAGATCTGAAAAGGACACTTTCACAATGTGAACTGGGATTAAGCAAGACTGTGTGACAGTCTCAAAATTATTTACAATCCACCTTTTGGTGGCTGTTCACTTCATCAAAGGCCAATTGTCCTCTTGTGTCTGAATTAAGTACCATTTAAATAGTGCTGGCAGTTTGTTGTATGGATCATGCAGAGCAAATGCTGTAAATCTTCATGCAAAAACAAGCTGAAACATCATTTCCTTCACTGGGACACAACCAGAAGACTCATTGCAGTGACTATAGTGCAGTGATGCATGTGAAGGGAGGAAAATTTGTTAACCCTTAGTCACCATTCTTCGAAAACTAAACTGAGCAGTAGTCCTGCATAACTTATAGTACATGGATGATGGCAGTGTTGTTGCCGACTTTTGTACAAAGTTTTCAGTCTAACCTTTATCTCTTCAGTTCTGCATGCAAGGAATGGAATCGAGCCTTGAATATTTCCAAAACAAAAATTGCGTATCAATCCATACTTGGTCAACCAGTCATTTTATTTCTAATGTGTTTGAAGGAGAGATTGGAAAGTGTTCAAAATATTACACTGTTTGCATTTGTGGGGCACCAACCCCACTCGAAGCTGGGAAAGACAGAGATCCAAAGTCTGATCAGCTGTGTCAGCTCAGCCTTCTACAGATTATGCCAGTGAGGTTTGTTGTCAAAACTCGACCTCCACGAATCAACAGCAATCCAAATGTGCAAAGTAGTTTTCCACATTCCACCACATCATCTCATGCAATTGCACAAAGTATAACACCTGCCTGTTTAACTCCTCTCTCTCCTTAATATCTAAGGCCCCAGACCTAGCTTCCAGGTATTGCAATAAGTTAGCTTCACTCAGTCAAGTCTATTGTATTTGCTGCTCACAGTGTGGTCTCCTTACACTGGGGAGATCAAATGCAGACAAGTTGATTGCTTTGCCGAACACCCACGTTCTGTCTGTAAAAAATGAACTCTAACTTCCATTTGCTTGCTATTTAAAGCACATGACTGTGTTCCCATGCCAGTTTTCTGTTGCAGACTTGCTGCAGTGCTCCAGTGAGCCTCCGTGCAAGCGCAGTGGACAACATCTCATTTTCTGTTTGGGTGCTCTGCAGCTGCTGGAACTCAACATTGAGTTCAATAACTTCAGAGCCTGACTCCATCATTCCATGTTTTTAACTCCGACCTCTTTTGTATAAAGTGGGTTGCTTTCGCGCAATTGATCGATTTTCACCCACTCTAAGGCCTATCACATTACCTGGTTTACTTGCAGCACAAACTGTCCATTCTCTGCTACCCTCAACTCTCATTATCACTTAGTATGCTTCTTCTGTCCTGACCTGCCATCCATAACTGCCTTGTTTTATTTACCCCTTTCATACTTCGCTTTATCTGTGCTCTGTCTCCACCTATCCACACACCTCTTTATCTCTACCCTTGTTTGTGCCCCCAACTTCATCTTCAGCGAAAATGCCAATTTTCCCAGCTGCTATCAATGATGGAGAGACACTGAACTTGACTCTGCTTTATTCCCATGGCTGCTGCCAGATTGTATGAGTTTTGCCAACAGTTTCAGTTTTGGTTTCGGATCTCCAGCCTGTGTAGTTCTTTGTTTTGTTTGACTTTCCGGAAACCGGTTATAACTTGTATTTTGAATAATGAATTGGTGTTACAGAAATAGCATTATATTTAAAGAAATTTGTTTTTAAAGAATCGGGTACAGCTAAGAATTTAAAACGATAGAGACTTTGAAGGTAACAACAACAGGAGTAATGATTAACGATAATTGGGGTAAGATATGAACAACACAGCTGTTTATATGCCAGGGTCTGGAGGATAGCAGTTGATGAGAATAGTCAAGTCTGTATGTGACAACTGTACGGTTGTGTCAAAGAAGCAGATCGGCAGAATTGGGTAATGGGTATGGAGATGACCAGAGGTAAATATTTCATTGGATAGGACAAATGCAAGTTGTTGCTGGCTGAGGGGTTTTAGATAATTAGGGCTTGTCATCCAAAAGCTGCCAAGCTTCTAACCTGTCATTGTAGCTTCTGCAGCTTTGTGGCTTCTCCAGTTAAGCTGCTGACTGCAAGTGACTAAGAAGTTAAGTGTGAGGTGAGGATTCATAGCTGCAATGCTAATGAATGTCATCGATAGCTGATTTGACACTTCTCATGTTGGTGATGGTTATAGTTTGTGTTATGGGATGTAAGTTGCAATCTGTTGATCATTCCAAGTCTGGAGGTTGTTGAGGTTTTGATGCATGCAGACATGATCTGCCCAAGTATCTGAGGAATTTATAAGTCGAGCTGAAGTTGGCAATCGTCATACAAAGTTCTACTTCTGACTTGATTGTGGGATAGGGACTCATGTAATGTGATCCAAGGTTGCTGTCCTGTGGAACCTAAGTGATGTTCTGGTGTTCAGATGATTTGCCTTCGAAACAACTATCTTTCTTTTATGCCTCCTTAATTTAGGATTGGATTAATTTTTGGAGGCATTAGCAAAAAATCATGTTTACTTGAATGCTTTTGTGCTGGCAGTTTCTTTTGTTCAAGTTTTAATTGATTCATGATAGGGAATTGCATAATGGTTCCCCACCCCAGAACTGTTTCACAATACACACAGTCGTTGCAATTTAATAAGATTTAGTTATTAGCCAACTGCAACACTGCAGATTTGTTTTCTGCTTTTGGGATCATGTGAAACCATTGGAGGTTTACATGTAGCATTTTTTCTATGATAGTAATCCAAATTGGAGCTTTTCTTTGAGCTGTTCAGAATTTGCTATGGATTTGTCTGGTTTGCCCAAATGTTGATTCCTGTGTAAGTTAATTTATCAAAGTCATCTATTGAAATCATCTTTTTACATTGTTTGTTTTGCACAGGTTGTGTGTGTTTGTACCTGTTTCAAGTACAGTTAAATTCCATGTCTGGTATTTATGAAATTGGTCATGAAAATAAGAGGATAATAGTCATGTATTTATTTTGTCTTGTGATGAATGTTACTGTCAATCCAAAGTGCCTTTAAGATGCCATGATGTGGAGGTGCCAGTGTTGGACTGGGATGGACAAGGTCAGAAGTTAAATGACACCAGGTTCGAGTTCAACAGGTTTTTTTGAAATCACAAGCTTTCAAAGCACTGCTCCTTCAGGTGAAGTTCAAATAACCCTGATGGACGAGAACCTGGTGTTGTTTGATTTCTGACCTTGCCTTTGAAAAGTCCTGAAATACTGATGTTTTTCCGTAACCTGAGTCCCAACATGTTCCGTGGTTTTGTTTGCATATTGTTAACTATTAGCTAAAAATGAAAGCACTTTACATGTGGTGTGTAGTTACTCGTACTAAAACTTGCAAAATGTTGAGAAAAATCTTAACTGCCCAATGACAGTTAACATAATTTTGGGTAGAGTTACTTGTTCAGAGCACAAAAGGAAAGTTTTTGTGCAAGCTGGATGACCTGACATGTCATGGCATTGCGTGGTTCGTCAGATTGATATATAGTCTGTTCTACTATAATGTGGTAATTGCGTTCTCATGTGACCACATGTTGTAGAATTGCGTAATGGAAATAACTGGGCCTATGGGAAAAAGAGGATTGGGGCGAACCACCAAAAGTATCGGTAAAAGTCAAAACAAAAAAAGTAGTTAACCTAACACAAATGATAACACACTTGAAGTAAATGTTAAAATCATGTATTTTAATGCAATAATATGACAAATTTAACATTTCAGGAGTTTGCTGAAGTATGGTACTGCATTAAAACAGAGGTTGAAGGTCATAATCATCATCATTACTTTCAGATGCAGGGTTATGACAAAAGAAAATATTTAGTCCAGAAGTGGGTGGCTGTGGTTCATTGTCCTCAGACTGTTTCTGAGGGGTTGGTTTAAAAAAGACAGCAAGTCTTTGCTGCTTTGCTACCTTTCTTCTTCCATGAAGGAGCTGTTCATAACGTGCCAATTAAGACTTTATGCCGTAAGCTGCTATCCTGCTACGTTCTGGATTGTAGACGTCGTTTTGTAAGAGCTGCAACTGCTTCTCAACTTCCTTCAGGATAGAAGACAAAAGAGAAATGGAAAGTTCTCATGATAATGCAGCCTGAACTATTCCATCTTTATCTTGAGCTTCACTTTTCTCCACAGCAACAAGTCGTTGTGCATCCGTCACCACTTCTTCAAATCCAGCCTGCTTTGCAAGAATGGCCATGTTTTTTTTTTGGAAGCTGCTCTGATGGTTCAATGCCTTTAAAACCCTGAAGATTTTTGAGAAGCTTATGCCAAACAGCATGTAAGCAGTCCTTCGGGACAGCCCAGGCTTGCACAATAATCTAAATTGCATTCTTAACGGGAAAGCTCTTCCAAACTTGAACACGGTCTTCGTTTACCCCCACGCCAGTAACTGCAATTAGCTTTCTGAATGTGTCCCTTAAATAATGAGATTTAAAAGCTGCGATCAGTCCATGGGTTGAATGAGAGAGGTTGTGTTCAGAGGCAGAAATAGCACTTTGATGTTTTCAGAAAGCTCACTGATGGTGGGAGGATGGCTTGGTGCATTGTCCAGAATGAGGACAATCTTGAAATCCCAAGTTTTTCTCCTGCAATAATTTCTAACAACCTCAAACATAATAACGTCTGAAAAAAATTGCCCGGTTATCCAACCTGTCTTGTTTGATCTGAAGTCCATTGAGTGGAATTAAGGTACCTGGGGAGAGAATTGCATAATAGCCAATGGGTGTTTGCGTTTTAAAAAATTTGGTTATTTGGGGAATAATCACATTACAGCCAAATTGCGTTGGAGAACTACCTGTAATTCAATTACGTAAGTGCGAAACAACGATGGCTCAATCGGAATATCAAGGTCCAAGACATCCAACCTTCTCCCAAAAAGAATTGCATACACAAGATTGCAACAGTAGTGGAGTTGAAACCAAAGTTCCCAGAAGCTAGATTCTTCTCCAAGTTGGATGCCAAACATGACGATTGGTCTGTACATGTAGCAGGAGATATCAGAAATTTACTATCTTCAGAATACAATTTGCAAAAGTTTGCTTGCAGAGAGTACACTTTTGGTGCATCTGTACTATTATCCCTTGAAGAGAATGTGCACTGCCAATGGTATTGCTATTACGCAGTGTTGATGAACCGTGTGATTGGAAGAGGTCAATGTGAGCAGACCTTTCCACTTTCTGCTTTCCATCCTGTAGAGAGATGCAAAATTGTTTGGTGCTGTCTATTTGCAGCAATGTACTTGAGATTGGCAGCCTGTCATGTGAAGTTCTGAGCTACATGTCGCAGCAAGTATCAAATACTTAACAGATTACAAATAAAACACAAGTGCAGTAACATGATTGTCACTTGATTGCTAAAATACACCCTTCCTGTAGAGTAGAAGCATATCAAGTAAATGTATAGTTTCAAATGTAACAGTACCTGGGCTTGCAATATTAAACTGGAAGCTATATAATTCAGACCTTTTATCTCCATGTCCGAAAAACAAAGATCTTTTCAAAAGCTGACTGAAACAGATGTTGGACACACTAAGTTTGGACCCTTTAATGGGGAGAAATGTCGCTTTTAGACCCATTCGGGTCCAGCGAAGCTGGGATAATTATTTACACGTAACTGTACACCTAGCGTGATCGATAATTGTTAGCTGCAGCTGTCACAAGAGGTAATAACCATTCTGAATTATTTAACTGTTTCATTGAAGAAAGGTGACAGATTTCAAACATTGCGGGCAGAACGTTACAGATCCTGGATACTCATGCAGTTCAAAGTCTCTTTTTTATTTAGTCAAGCAATTTGCCACACGTTCTGTACTTTGCAGTTCTTCCATGTGGTATTTGAAAAATTCATTCTGTTCACAAACTTCAGGAATTGGAACTGACAGTGCGGCCTTGATTTTAACCTTATTTGCCGAGTTAGAACAAGTGTTTAAAACTCTGCAGGAATTTGGAGACAGAAAAGACTGCAGATGCTGGAAGTTGAAGTAAATCCATGTGAGGCTCGAAGAAGCGCAGCAGGTCAGGCAGCATCCGAGGAGCAGCCCTGATGAAGGGTTTCGGCCCAAAATGTTGACTTTGCTGCTGTTCGGATGCTGCCTGATTCGCTGTGTTTCTTCAGCCTCATATCTATTGACATTAAAACTCTGCAAATCTATTGACTGCCTTGTATCCCAAAACCAAAAATATCCTTTATCCAAAAATGTTGGTCCCCAGGTTTTCAGATAAAAGATACCAACCTGTACACATTATGACTTTGGTCTTTTACGGAAACGTCAAATGCTTTCCTTTGTGCTACCTTGTTTTTTTTAGGGAATTTAATAACACTGATATTTATATCTATGTTTTTAGGTAACAAAAACATGGAGTGCTGAAGTAACTGAGCAAGTCTGGCAGAACCTGTGGACAAAAAAACCTTTATTTTGAGTCCAGTAACTTTTCAGTCACTTTTTATTTTTGTGTCAGACCTCCAGCATCTGCAGTAATTTACTTTTTGTTTTCAAGTACAAGGGCAACCGGCTCCCCCCAGAAGGATGAATGCACCTTCAGTGAGTTTGCCTTGGAGAAGTATTTGTTTCCTTCTCAATACTTCATCCAGGGGGACATTGACTGCCCAGCAATTCAGACTTATAAGTGGTAAATTAGTGTCGACTTGAGGCCCTCAACTTGCCATTTCCCTCTGTTATTATTGAGATATTCACTGAAGTATAGGTTTTGACCTCCACTTTTTCCTGACATCCTCTGGTGAGCAGAACCACTACTGCCATGGCCTGTGACAGGCTGAGAAGTTTGCTGGTAAGCTGTGAACAAACTCATAGCTCCAATTCTAGTGAGCTTTGTCAGCAATGGGCATGGCAGGTTAGTCGATGACTAATACAAGGGTCCCCACACTTATTCTAGAAAAAGGAATATTGCAACCATAGATCTGTCTTTAATCTTGATCATCTTCATTCTGAGAGGATTAGCAATAAAGCAAATCTGAAATCTCTGATTAGAACTTTTGTTTGGTGCATAGAATCCTGTATATACAACAACTTCTGAAGCAGTCTTGGGTTTCTGCAGATTGTCTGCTCTGCTCTAAATTTAAATGTTTGTATGGCTCCTGGTATGATATTTCATTTGCCGACACACAGTCAATTGTACAGTTTGTTTTACGAAGGACATTTGGTTTATCCCCCTGCCACAGTTGAACATGTGCCAAGAATTGTAGTTTGCTGACCATCTCTCCTCGTATTTTGGCTGAATCCGGGTTGCACTGATAACTTTAATTCTATAATTACTGATATTAAATAACTGTGCTATCTCGATGAAAGATCCGGACCTGAAACGTCGACTTTCCTGCTCCTCTGATGTTGCATGACCTGGTGAGCTTTTTCCAGCTCCACATTTTATCACCTCTGACATTCCAGCATCTGCAGTACTCTTGATGTCCAAATATTAAATAACTACCATGTCTTCAAATCCAAACAATCCATATTCAAAATATTGATTTGTGTTCTCTTGCACATTTTCCGGCTTTATTTTTGTAGTTATTTTTGATTAATGTGCATTATTTCATTTTGCTCTGCCCTGACAGAAAGCAGGTCATTAAATCTTTTCTCTTCATTGTGGAATTGGGTAACCAGTTAACTATCATAAATAGTTATTGATGGCATATTGCCATCTTCCATTGCTTTTGACATTGATGTTAATCTGTCTAATTTTTTGCTTCATTAGAAATTGCAGAGGCTCTAATTTCTTTCATACTCATGCATGATATTTTCCTCATGAGTTTTGTTAGGATTGTGTACTTGGCCAAAAGTATAATTATAATGTTCACAAAGCCTTTATGTGGTGCTTATACTGTGCTTCAGACCATAGTTAACTAATCAGTACTGGGTCACAATTATACACATTTGTAGTCATCCTCCGAAAACCTTGAACAACTTAGTGTAAATGTACCTTTTTCAGTTAGTTGCTTCTTTGTTCATGATGTATGCTTTGCGTCAGGGCTCCAAAGTGGTGATCATGTGCAGATTCCGCTGTTTAACATCCTTCTATAATCCTGGATGTAGCTTCAGCAGGGGCAGCTTATTTTTCAGTACTCCTGGTGCTGCGCTTGGCAGGCTCTTCAATACTCTCCATTTGGACCAGAATTGATTCCCTGATAATGATACAGTGAAAGATGTGCCAGGTCTCGAGTTGACATTGTGGAATTGTGCAGCTGCTGAGGGCTCTCAACACCTCATGGCTGCCCAGTTTTTCCATGTGTCTTTATGACATAATGGAAAAGTACAGTATTACTTTGCAAATGTATACTGACTGCACTCATCTCCTTCAGTGTTGCTTACCTTATTGTTTGCTGACTTTAGTACTGGATGAGCAGAAATTTCCACCTGTTGAATATTAGGAAGGCTGAAGCTGTTTTTGATCAGCACTCCCAATTGGGTTCTGTAACTATTCCATCCCTTTCCTTAATGGCAGTTTGAGACTAAATCAGTTTGTTTGCAATCATGGAGTTATACTTGGTCTTAAAATGAGCATCTGACTGTATGGTAACATTATCAGTATGACTGTCTGTCTGTTTCCAGTTATGATTCAGTGCCTAACCTTGTCCTGTTTCAGCTCATCAACAGTAATCCTTTTTCAAATTATCTCTAAGCTTTAGTCCAATGTGATCCTTCAATTTATTCTTGTTTAAAGTGGACATCCAACAAAACTCGCTGCCTATGTCTTAACTCACAGTGAATCTGTACCTCTGAGAGTCAGGGTTTTACAGCACGGAAACAGACCCTTCGGTCCAACTCATTCATGCGGACCAGATATCCTAAATTAATCTAGCCCCATTTGCCAGCATTCGGCCCATATCCTTCTAAACCTTTCCAATTCATGTACCCACCCAGTTGCCTTTTAAAGGCTGTAATTGTATCATCCACCATCACTTCCTCTGTCACCTCATTACATACATGCACCACCCTCTACTTGGAAAAGTTACCCCTCAGGTCCCTTTTAAATCTTTCCCCTCTAACCTTAAGCCTATGCTCTATAGTTTTGGACTGCCCCACCCTGGGGGAAAAAGACCTTGTCTATTTACCCTATCCATGCCCCTCATGATTTCATAAACCCTTATAAGGTCACCCCTCAGCCTCTACTCAAAGGAAAATAGCGCCAGCCTATTCAACATCACCCTGTAGCTCAAACCCTCCATTCTGGCAACTTCCTTGTAATTATTTTCTGCTCCCTTTCTCTTGCAGGGAGACCAGAATTGAATGGAATATTCCAAAAGTGGCCGAACCAACATCCTGTCCAGCTGCAACATGATATCCTATCCCCTCACTTTACTGGCTGAACTGCTTTGCCTCTGATTTGAGCAACAGTTGAATTTGAGAATTGTTCTCTCTCTTGTGGAGTGTTGCACCTTCCCACCACTCCTTCTGTCTCTGTAATTCCTGTAGGGCTACAACCCTCCAAGATAATTTTGCTTTCTCATTCTGACCTGTTCAGCAATCCTGACGTGAACAGTGTCGGCATTGATGTCCCTGCCTTTAATTGCTTTGGCCTTAAGCTTGAGATTGCCTTCTGTATAGCTGTCCAGTTCTTGACGTTAGTTTCCTCTTTTAAGATGTCTTCTAAAAGCTATCACATTCTAAGGATACAGAATAGACCATTGCCCTTTGTGGTTCAGAAGAATGTGAGGTGACATTAGTCTATCTAACTTGTCTCTTGAGCCTTTGGCTGACAAATCCAAAGCTCAGGGGTCTTTGTATGAGGCGAAGAAGTTAGCCACTGAGGTCTGATGAAAAGCCTGCCTTCTTAAAGTGACACCTGAGGTACAAGTACTTGGTACAATTCTTGGATACAGCAGAGGAATAAAAGTAGTTGCATTACTTCAAGATTTGAAGAATAAGTTAAAGATAGGACGACATGGAAGGGTTGATATTGAGGAAGGTAGGAAATTTCAAATAGACATTACAGTGGAGTGGCTGAGCACAGGGCCTCTGCACATGGTCTGACCGTTTGCGCGAGACCCCAGTCCTGTCTCGGCTCCAAGGCCGAGACCGCTCCATAACCAGCACTCAGCTGCTTCAAGATAAGTAATTGGGCTGCTTTCCATGTGTCAGTCTCTGCTTGGGATTTGCTGCCTGTGTGATTTTGTGGTGTTGCTTCCCCACGTACTGTTTTGGGGCTTGAAGCCTGCTCACTGGTCTGGGCACTTGCTGCCAGCGCTTGCTGTTGTGCCAGTCTTTGCCTCTGGTGCTGAGGAGATAAAAGGAAAAAGAAAGAAAAGAACAGCCAGAGCAGAGCATCCTAATCTGCTGCCATCTTGGATCAAACTTTCAGTCATGCAAGCCTCTGTTGCTCATACTTGTAGTTACATCAAGAACTTGTTCATTCATCATTTTGTTGCTCACTGATCTCTATTAGCTCCATTTTGAATAAAGTCTCAACATTTAAGTTCTCTTCCTTCACGACAAATCCCTTCATGGTCGAAATGGTGATGTCATAACACTACTAAACCACAATCCTAGTAGAGTGTTCTGGATCATGAGTTTGCATCAGTGCAGATGGGGAAATTTGAATTTCATTTTTTAAAAAAAAGCTGAAAAATGATCATTCAACCATTTTTAATTATTTTGAAAAGCCATTTGCTTCATTAATGTTGTTTTGGGAAGGAAATTTGCCATCCTTCCCTCGTCTGACTCACTTATGACTCTTGTGTTTGAGACTTAACTGTACTCTGCCTAATGTGCTAGCAACGCCACCATCACATGAATGGATAAAAGTAAAATATGATTTCTCTTTGCACAATCCTCTGAGCTGTTTGTGTTTCTCCAGTTCTGGATCCTTGAACAACTCAGCGCTTTAATGACAAACAAAAGCAGAAATTGCTGGAAAAGTTCAGCAGATCTGGCAGCACCTGTGGAGACTAAGTAGAGGTAATGTTTTGGGTCCGCTAATCTTTCCTCAGAATCAAATGGGACCAGAAATGTTAACTCTGATATTGCTTTATCTCTACAGATGCTGCCAGACCTGTTAAGCTTTTCCAGTAATTTCTGTATTTGGTTCAGAATTCACACCGTCTGCCGTTACTTCAGTTTTCACAGCTTTAATGTCCCATCATGGGTGGATCTGCCTTCAACAATAGAAGTTTAGGAACTCCTTGAATTCTAAACTTTGGCAATGAGTCTAGTGCGGAAAAATGGGACGATTGGAGTTATTAGTATATTTTTTGGTGGTCCAGACTTGATGAGTTTGAAGGGCTTCTGTTCTGTATGATTGTATGAACTCTGAAGTGAATGTTTCATTGCTATCTGTTAATAAATTAAATGGAGCAGTGGGCTTGGACTTTCTGATCATGAAGCATAGTTGAACGTTGATTCAATTTGTTTTAGCACCTGTTTTTCTGAGCTTTAGATCCACACTTTGCTATACGTTTGCCACCTCATGAATCAGTTTAAGAGTGCTAATAATGTATAGAATAGCTTTAAGGGTGTTGCAGACAGCTGTTTCTTGTCTTAAAACTGTTGCAAGCATTCCCTGAAAACCAATCAGTCTTTTCTGCAATAGTCCTTCAGTTATGTGTAGCCTAGGGTTCGGGGTAATCCAAGATGGATGATCGGAAAAAGTTGTGGCTGTAAGAGCTGCTCCTTTTTTGTTTTTGAGGTATTTTCGGTGTTGTGGTTTTGTTCGCCGAGCTGGGAATTTGTGTTGCAGACGTTTCGTCCCCTGTCTAGGTGACATCCTCAGTGCTTGGGAGCCTCCTGTGAAGCGCTTCTGTAATCTTTCCTCCGGCATTTATAGTGATTTGTATCTGCTGCTTCCGGTTGTCAGTTCCAGCTGTCCGCTGCAGTGGTCGGTATATTGGGTCCAGGTCGATGTGCTTATTGATTGAATCTGTGGATGAGTGCCATGCCTCTAGGAATTCCCTGGCTGTTCTGTGTTTGGTTTGTCCTATACTAGTAGTCTTGTCCCAGTCAAATTCATGTTGCGTGGGTATCCGTTTTTGTCGAATACATTCCTGTGAGTGTGGCATTGATGATCCGGTGTGTGTTCTCAGAACAAAGGATCCGATACCCAGCATTAAGGACAGAAGGGTGACTTAGGGAGAGAATAGGGTCCCTCAAAGAGAGAAATTTTGCTTTTAGTTAAGCAAAAGAAGGAGCATATGTCAGGCACAGACAGGAGAGATCAAGTGAATCCTTAGAGCATAAAGGCAGTAGGAGTATACTTAAGAGCGAAATCAGGAGGGCAAAAAGGGACATGAGATAGCTTTGGCAAATAGAATTAAGGAGAATCCAAAGATATTTTATAAATACATTAAGGACAGAAGGGTGACTTAGGGAGAGAATAGGGTCCCTCAAAGATAAGCAGGGCAGCCGATGTATGGAGCCTCAGGAGATGGAGGAGATATTAAATGAGTTTTTGCATCAGTGTTTATTGTGCAGAAGGACATAGAAGATATATAATGTGGGGATATAGTTGGTGACATTTTGAAAAATGTCCATATTACAGACGAGGTGCTGGATGTCTTGAAACGCATAAAAATGAATAAATTCCCAGGACTTGACCAGACATACCCTAGAACACTGAGTAGCTTGACAAGTGATTGCTGGGTCGCTTGCTGAGATATTTCTATCATCGATAGTTGCAGGTGAGGTGCCGGAAGACCGGAGGTTGGCAAATATGCCACTGTATAAGAAAGGTGGTAAGGAAAAGTTAGACAAGTAAAGACCAGTGAGCCTGACCTTGATGGTTGGCAGAGGGAATTCTGAGGATCAGGATTGGCCTGTATTTGGAAAGGTAGGGATTGTCAACATAGCTTTGTATGTGGGAAGTCATGTCTCACGAATTTGAGTTTTTTCAACGAAGCAACAAAGAGGATTGATGAGGGCAGAGTGGTAGACATGATCTATACGGACTTCAGTCAGGCATTCAACATTGTTACTCATGGGAGACTGGTTAACAAGGTTGGATCTCGTGGAATAAGGGAGAACTAGTTATTTGGATACAGAACTGGCTTTAAGGGAGAAGACAGGGTGGTGGTGGAGGGTTGCTTTTCACACTGGAGGCCTGTGACCAATGGAGTGCCACAAGGATTAGTGCTGGGTCCACTGCTTTTCGTCATTTATAGGAATGATTTGGATGTGAGCACAAGAGGTACAGTTAGTAAGTTTGCAGATGACACCAAAATTAGAGGTGTAGTGGACAGCCAAGAATGTTACTTCAGACTATAACAGCATCTTGATCAGATGGGCCAATGGGCTGAGAAGTGGCAGATGGAGTTTAACTTAGATAAATGTAAGGTGCTGTATTTTTGGAAAGCAAATCTTAGCAGGACTTATACTCTCAATGGTAAGGTCTAAGGGAGTGTTGCTGAATAAAGAGACGTTGGAGTGCAGGTTTATAGCTCCTTGAAAGTGGAGTCACAGGTAGATAGGATAGTGAAGAAGGCATTTTGTATGCTTTCCTTTATTGGAGTTGGGAGGTCATGTCGCGGCATTGGTTTGACCACTTTTGGAATATTGCATGTAATTCTGGTCTCCTTCCTATCGGAAAGATGATGTGAAACTTGAAAGGGTTCAGTAATGATTTATAAGGATGTTGCTGGAGTTGGAGGATTTGAGCTGTGGGGAGAGGTTGAATAGGCTTTTTTCCCTGGAGCATCAGAGGCTGAGGGGTGACCTAAAATCGGTTTATAAAATCATGAGGGGCATGGATAAGATAAATAGACAAGTCTTTTCCCTGGGATGGAGGAGTCCAGAAGGTGAGAGGGGAAAGATATAAAAGGGACCTAAAGGGGCAACATTTTCATGCAGAGGGTGGTGTGTGTCTGGAATGAGCTGCCACAGGAAGTGGTGGAGGCTGGTACAATTACAGTATTTAAACAGCATCTGGATGGGTATATGAAAAGGAAGGGTTTAGTGGGATATGGACCAAATGCTGGCAAATGGGACGGGATAAGGTTAGGATATCTGGTTGGCATGAACGAGTTGGACCAAAGAGTCCTTTTCTGTGCTGTACATCTCTATGACCCTGACTATGTTTATTCTCCTAAACTGGCTACTTGAATATATTTTGCAAGTTTTATGCACAACAATCCAAAGATCAAGAATGACTGGGTCTTGCTATGATGCTGTGTCAACAGGACATCCTCTCTCTTCTTAATGGCCCGAGATTTATCAATGAGTATTTTTAATTGCGTAATTATGAATAAACTTTAGTCAACTATGAAATATGAGTTGGCTGACTAGTCCGACACATATTCTTGTTGTATGGGATCCTTAAGGTCCACTCAGCTCCTAATCTCCATTGTAATCTCGGTTTAAAGATTGACAGGAGAGTGAAATTCCCAAGGTGACACGAGAGTGACTGTCTTTGACATAAAGCTGAAAATTTCACCAAGTATGGGAGTATCAAGGAGCCCTGGCAAAACTCAAGTCAGTGGGAACCTAGCAAAAAGAACTCTCTGGTGGGAGTTATACCAGACACACAAGAAGATGGTTGTGATTGTTGGAGGTTGACCATCTCTACAGGAGTTCCTCAAAGTAGTGTATTAGATCCAACAATCTTCAGCTTCATCCAAGATCTTCCTTCTGTCGTAGGGTCAGAAGTCGGGATGTTCACTCGTGATAGTATTAAGGTCAGCATCATTTGTGACTCCTCAGATATTGCTATCCAATTGCTAGTTATGGACAATATCCAGGTTTGGGATGAAAAATAGCTTTAATATTTACACCTCAAATTCCAGGCAATGATCATATTCAGTGAGAGCAAATCTGACAATTGTCCATGACAAAAACAAGAAGGCTGATTAGTACCTGAATGGCTGGCTGTAAACTGGTGGAGAAATTGAGGAGTGCAAATACTGGATTGGTCAGAGTCGAGAGTGGGGTGCTGGGAAAGCACAACAGGTCAGGCAGTATTTGAGAAGCAGGAGAATCCACGTTGTGGGCAAGAAGTCCTGATGAAGGGCTATTGCCTACAATGTCTATTCTCCTGCTCCATGGATGCTGCCTGACCTGCTGTGCTTTTCCAGTGCCCCACTCTTGACTCTGTAAATTGGAAGAGGGGAGTGTGCAGCGGGACCTGTATGTCCTTGTGCACCAGTCGTCGAAGGTAAGCACACAGGTGGTAAAGAAGGCAAATGGTATGTTGGCCTTCATTGCAAGAGGTTTAGAGTAGAGGAGCAAGGATGGGTTGTTGCTGTTATACAGAGCCGTGGTGAGGCCGCACCTGGAATATTGTGTGCAGCTCTGGTGTCCTTCCTGAGGAAGGATGCTCTCACTCTCAAGGGAGTGCAGCAAAGGTTTACCAGGCTGATTTGCGGGGATGGCAGGACTGTTGTCCGAGCAGAAATTGACTAGCTTAGGATTGTTTTTACTGGAGCTCAAATCAATGAGGGGGGGGGAATCTCAGATTTATGAAGTTCTAACAGGACGAGACTGGGAACATCCTCCCTGCATCTGCCCTATGTTGGGTGCATTCAGAACCAGAGGTCATAGTCTGAGGATTCAGGGTATGGAGATGAGGAGACATTTCTTCACCTGAAGAGTGGTGAGCCTGTGGAATTTATTACTACAGGAAGTAGTTGATGCCAAGACACTGAATGGCCTCCTCCTATCTTTTATGTTTGTGTCCTTTAATATGATATGGTATTACCATCGTTGTATCCCCACTATCAACAAACTGTATACAGGCTGTTCTCCTACAACACTAGTTGCGTTCCTGTGTGATGCCATGTCACAGAAGATCGTGCAATAGAAATAATGGGGCTTCTGGGAAAAACAGGGTTAGGGCAAACCACCAAAAATACCAGTAAAATTTGAATCAAAAATAATCATTAGCCTGACATAAATGATAGCACATTCTAAGTAAGTTTTGACCTGTTGTAATAGACCTGTTGTATGGTACTGTATAGTGCAATTTATCAGAATCTTCAATTGATTACCCCCCCTCATTGATTGGTATCAATACCTGATGGCTGCACTACATTTTAGCCAGTCTTCTGATCCTATCCACTGGTAACACTGCACAAGTCAGATTCCAGAATGCAACCTGCCTTGATAGATCAAGGGGTGAATCTTAATTGCTTTCGCTATTAGGTTTGTCAAGTTGTTCGGAGGAGATGCTTGGGAACGTCTATCACCTTATTTTACAAAACCTGCCCTGATTTATTATCATTTGGTGTCCCTCTCTCACATTCTTGCACTACCATACCAGCTGCTATTCCCAAAACAACTCATCACTTTCTGGATATCCCAGAATTGACCAACATCCATGGTGCAGCACCATCTTTAAAAAGGTATTGTGGACTCAGACATGAGCTGTCAGTCCGGAGCTGCCCTGCATGGTATCTGATATCGGCCCTGGATGTGGCAGACAATTGAAAATTGGTGCCTCTCTTTGTGGCAAAGACATGGAGATGCTGCTAATGGGGATGGGGTGATGCAAGGCAGGATGTCCTTTTCTCCCAGGCCAACAGAGGACGAGATTCTTCTGGAACCACCCCAATCTGGACCAGGGTTACCACCAGGCCAGTGCAGTCTCTTTTTCCGCTCTGTCGGGGAAAGGGCCACCATCTTCTCATTGATACTTCACACTCACTATATTTCTGCTACAGTACCCACCATTTCCTGCAACATCTTCCCCATACACTCTTATCCTTACTAACATCTGACCCAGACTAACCCTGAATTTCTTCTGCACAGCTTACACACCCCCTCAGAACATCTCCATACATGCACCAAAAGGAACAGTATGCCACCCACCTTTCTCTCCCTCACCCAGTATGTGCAGAGTTTCCTGACTCTGACCACCCTGAGCAGCTGACTGACTACGTCCAAGCCTCATACTGGCATGTTTTTCCAGTTGATTACCATCATGATTAGTCACTGAAGCAGATTCACATGAGTGCAGATATTCTTTAACATCTAAACATTTTTTTTAAACTAAGAGAGAAAAAAGCTTTTGAGACAAACAATAAAGCCAAGTTTCAAACTGCTCCTCAACATTCCTTTTATTGTCAATGCCAGTGAAATTTTCACTCTTAATCTGTGTTTAAATTAGCAGATTGCTTTCAGATGCTTGTACTCAGACTGTAGAGACATGCTCATAATGCTTTTCCAAGCCTACGAACTCAAACATTTCAAAATAGCATTCACTGAGCTCTTGATGAGAGAGCACACAAACCGACTGATCGCGTGATGACGAGACCTAGTGTTGGGGCTGAAAATCTCATAACGGCGAATGGGAGTTCGCTTTATAAAAAAAAGTCGGCAGTTCACAAATTGCATTACAGATAAATCGCATTTAATAAACGTGCGTTATTGCAGGACTACTTGTAAGTAATGTGCTTACAAGAGTACGTCAGAGGCATCCTGTTGTAAGTAACTCACCTGCTGATTCCTAATGCTTGTTCCAATCTACAAGGCACAAGTCAGCAATGCGATGGAAAGCTCCCTCCTTGCTTGTTTGGGTTGAACTCTTGCATCACTGAAGAAGCTTGATGCTATTTCGAACCAAGTAACTCCTTGATTGGCACAATATGCATGGATGTTGAGGCATTGCAGAACAACTCTTTACTAAATGTGTACCAGAGTGCTGCTTTCTCTGGTGGATCTGTCGTGCTCTTCGGACAGGGCATAACCAAAGTTAGAGATGGTGATGTCATGGACACTGTGTAAGGAATGGTTCCTATTTATGATCGTGTTTGGGTGTGCGATAGCTGGATTAATTTTGCCTCATCTCAACTTGGATTTGTTGCAGCAGACTTTGTAGGATTATTCGTGCTCTTCGGAGTTGTTATTTCTTGTACCGAGGTTGATCCCAGATCATGAGCCCAGTTTCACTCATTTTTTCAGGCTCTGGCAGGTTGCAACTGAATACAACTGAGAGGCTTGCTCAGTCTCTTCAGAGGAGAAAGTGAGGTCTGCAGATGCTGGAGATCAAAGTTGAAACTTTATTGCTGGAACAGCACAGCAGGTCAGGCAGCATCCAGGGAACAGGAGATTCGACGTTTCGGGCACAGGCCCTTCTTCAGGAATGAGCAGAGAGTGTTCAGCAGGAGAAGATATGGCTAGCATGAGAGGACATAGCTTTAAATTGAGCGGTGATAGATATAGGACAGATGTCAGAGGGGTAGTTTCTTTACTCAGAGAGTAGTAATGGCGTGAAACTCCCTGCCTGCAACTGTAGTAGACTCACCGACTTTAATGTCTTTTTAAATGGCCATTGGATAAACATATGGATGATAATGCAACAATGCAGGTTAGTTCAGCTTCAGGCTGGTTTCACAGGTCAGCACAACATTGAGGGTCAGAGAGCCTGGACTGTGCTGTAATGTTCTGTGTTCTTTGAAAGCAAGATAATATTTCGAGTCTGGCGATTCTTCATCAGAACTGTTAACAGCTCAGGAAAGGTGGTAATATATTGAAGTGACGTTTGTGGGAAGGGGTTGGTCTTGCACAAGGTGACTTACTTGCCGATTTACTTCCTCCAACCTCAGTATCCAAGGCCTCAGGCACACCTTCCAGGTGAAGCAGCAGCTTACCTGCACTTCTCTCAACTCATTTATTTCATTCACTGCTCAGAATGTGGTCTCCTGTATATCGGGGGAGATGAAACACAGATTTGATGACCGCTTTGCTGAACACCTACACTCTGTCTGTAAAACATGACCCAGAGTTTCCCACTGCCTCCACTTCAACACACCACTGTGTTCCTACACCAACATTTCTGTCCCAGATCTGTTGCAGTGTTCCTTAACGCAAGTTCAAAGAACAACACTTCATTTTCCACTTGGGGATTCTGTTTCTGTTCTTCTCATTCCTGAAGAAGGGCCTGTGCCCGAAACGTCGAATCTCCTGTTCCCTGGATGCTGCCTGACCTGCTGTGCTGTTCCAGCAATAAAGTTTCAACAGTCTCTTCAGAGGTCAGTTAAGAGTCAACCACATGATTGTTTGTCTGGAGTCACATGGAGGCCGGAGCTGGTGACAGTGGCAGCTTTTCTTCTTTGGGATAAAGGTGGAGCAGGTCATTTTTAAAAAAAATCTGCAATCAGTGACTTTATAGTTGCCATCTGGCGAGCTTTTGATTTCCAGATTTACTTTTGAATTCAGATATCAGCATTTGCCATGGGGGTTTTATAACCCATGTCTCCAAAGCTTTACCCTGGTTTCTGGATTTACTCCAGTAATATTATCATGATGTTAGCACCTCCTCCCTTCATTTGCCACAGACTGCATTCAAATGGCAGAGGTAGCTGATGACTAAAGTCACTTTGCTATTGATGGACAATATTTTTGTTTTTGAGTTTAACAAACACTGACATTTCCATTAGTTTATTCAGCTGACAATGAAAATTAACATTGGCAGGAGAAAGAGCATCAGAATTTTGCCTTTTTCACAGTGATTGCTCTGTAGTTAATGTTCTTCAATATCAAGCAGCTGTTGAGCCAACGACTGTGAAATTTATGTCTTGAGTATTTATTTTTGACTTCTTTTGCAATGGATGATAGCATTAGAGCTGAGCATACCTGTAAGTCCCAGAACAATGATCCTTAAGGTCAGTTCCATCTGTTAAACTATCAGTTTGCTGCTGACTTTCATTGTGACATTTGTGTGCATGCACAAGGGCAGTGTGGGGCATCCTGGTGCAAACTAGGAAGAGCAGCCAGCAATGAAGGGTAAATTTCTTCATGAAGACACACAGGCTACCATCTGCAATGGGAAAAATTAAATTGCTGGGCTTCATAGGTATTGAGAAAACATTCATACTGGAATGAAATTTTTTTTGACAATTGCATTAATATAAGTATGTAACTTCGTAATTACTCTGCATGAAATGCTGAATTGAGCATGTGAAAAGATAAACTGGATAAGATCTGGTCTGACTTGCTTGAAAATAGTGCTGTCTTGATCTATCCACCCCAATCACATTCTTTCTGGAGGGTGAAAAGTCTGAGACAGATATAAGGTACACTGAGCAAAACTTAACATGCTACCTAAATGAGTTCGGCAAACATGGAGGAGACTGCAGTAGTTTGTTCTGCCACCTGGAGCTTCAAGTGCTGTCTTTTTAGGAACTTAATGTCCTTTTGAAATGTGCATATAATTCATCATCATGACAGGATTCAGGAATCTGTTCCAGAGAGAGGGTAAAAAGAAATGAAGGAGGAAGTTTTATTGTGTATGTTGAATAAATGATGACGATAAATGTTGTACTTGAATTTTGGGAAATTAAGATAAAGTTAGTGCATAAGTACTATCAGCAGGTAAACATTTTGCAAGCATTTAGAAATGTATGAGTAAATCCATCAGAGCTGACGTGGATTTGTTTAAGGCAAGTTGCTGGCATGTTTGACAATTTGAATAATTTTTCAGTGAATTGATAGATTACAGGGATTACATATTTCATCTGGAGGCTGCAAGATGTCAAAGCTTGCCTGGAAACATCAGACTCTCCAGCTCATCCAGCCAGTTCTGTTAGTCACTGTGGTCATTGCTGATCTTGGACATCAATTTCACTTTCCACCCACTCACCATTTACCGTAGTTCTCTGACAGACCAAAAATCTGTCCATCTCAGTCTTAAATAATGCAAATGTAAACATGACAACCAAGATAGATAATTCCAAATATTCTCTTTGGCATCACCCCTCAGACTTATGATCTCCGTCAACAAGAAGGAAAAGTGCCCCAAATGCAAGGTATACGACATCACCATGAGACAAGACGTCCTGACTATGTCCTTTGATTATGACTGCATCAGAGTCATAAAGCTCCATACATTTATCGAAGTTTGGGAGTATCTTCTTCAGGTTGTTGGCAGCAGTTCAAGAAAATGGCCCAAGAAGGGCAAGTAGCATGGATGATAAATGATGGTGTTGCCAACAAAGCTCACAGAACGTGGACAGAAGACGACACATGGAATATTATGTGAATAAGTGAATTTATCAATTTTTTTTGTCAGAAATAAAAGGCCAAGTATATCTCAACTGTTGAAAGGTTAGGAAGTAGAATATCCAAAGGGACCTCGATGCCCTTCTTATAAATCACCAAAACCTCGCATGCAAGTGTCACAGGAAATTAAGAATGCATGTGGTTTGTTGGTCCTCATAAGAAGGGGATTTAAATACACGTGAAGATGTCTCGCTGCAGTCATGTGAAGTTTTAATGAAACTTTGCTTGGAGAATTGTGTGCAATCTTGGCTTCCTTATTTAGGGGAAATAACACTTTCCATGGAGAGAGTACAATGGAGATTCACCTGACTAGTCCTTGAGGTGTTGGATTTGTTTTACAATGAGAGATTGAGGAAACTAGATTTGTATTCTGGACAGTTTGATGGACGAGGTGTGATGCAACTGAAGTATGGCAAATTCTTAGAGGGCATTACAGGGTCAATGTAGAATAAATGTTTCCCTGAACTAGGGACATGATCTAAGTTCAGGGTGAGGCGACTTAAGTCAGAGATGGGATGAAATCTTTTCACTTGAAGGGTGGTGAATCATTGGAATTCTTTCCCCTGAGATTGTGGAAGTTATTTAGTATGTTCAAGATAGAAATTGATAGAATTCGGGGGAATAATGACACAAATAAGTGGCATTAAGGTAGAATGTCAACCATGATTGCATTAACTGATAGAGCAGGCTTGACAGGTTGCATGGCATGCTTCTGTCCTATGTTTCCAATTTGAAGGAATAATGACAAACATAGCGTGAAATAATGATTTTTCATTCAGATGTGCACATAGTTTGATTTTCTCTTGAGAACTGTTGATAAATTAAACGAAACAAGTTCTGTAAATTTCAGTCACTGCTCAGCACTTCAGACCAATTATGTAGAAGTCCCCCAAGCAGCTTGGAGAGTTGCCTTGGAATTTTTTTTTCCTGGGGTGTCAAATGACAAAAACAGTGATTTGCTTCACAATAGCTGCACTTTGTTTTTGTAGCGTCAGTTACTATGGTGCCATTTAGCAACTGATACTTGTGCAAAATATTTTAACCTTGGATAATACCTTATACAGTTTGTGTCACCCTTGTTATAAATTGTGTAGAAGAATGTTTGTTTGCTATTTGCTTTCCCAGAATTGTTTTGCAGTTAAAGGTTTTCAGCATTTTTCATTTGACTTATTGAACACACATGTACCGATTTAAGGAAAGAAATATAGCAGCAAAGGAATAAAATATTTAAATCAAACCCATTCTGGGAGTTGGCTACAAGAGAATTAAGATCATAGTTTCATAAAATGTGTAGTCCCTTCTTGTCTGTACCTGTTTCCTGGAAGAAAGATTTAGCTCATCAAGCTCCTCTAAATTCAGCTGATTTGCATTTAACCTCAATAGCGTGAACAAGTTTGTCACTGAATAACTTTTGGATGTCCTGAATGGTAAGGTGAATGAATACCTATAAAAACTTATGTGCATTTACCCTTCCTTGTGCATGTGTCATGTGACCCATTACACAGTGAAGTGTCAGCTTCTAAGTTCACTATACACAACAGCAAATTGCATTTATGAATATGCAAAACTTCCTAAGCAACTTAATAGGCGTGATCGTACAGGAGAAAACAACAAGCCGATTTTAGAAATGCCAGAATGTTCTCCAAAACTCAATCTAAGCGAGAGCTTCCATAGACAGATGGAGAAACCGATATCTTTAGGCAAGGCATTCTGTGGGTGAAGACTATGCACAGTCATTAGCTCATCTGAAATCAACTATCGAGCAATCACCCTGACAGCATGAAGGCTGGATGACTGAAGTTTGATTTTGGCAATGTACAGTCGAAAGGTGACACGCTGCTCAAGTCTGATTAAAACCTGGTTCAGACTTGTATAGCCAATTCGCAAAAGGAAATTGTATGCTTTCTTTTATTTGCCCACTTCCACTTAAGTTAGAGTTTCTGCTCCCCTAAAGGAGGTCAAGAAGGTAGCTTGACTCCCTTCCTTCTTTGTGAAGGGAGAATTTTGGCACATTGTTGCCGATTTGTTAGAAAATAGACTTGTTTTTGTAAGACTGTGATCAGCAGGAGGATATTATGTTGTATTTCCACTTAATTACAAAAGACTGAGCACTTGATTATAGAAGAACCAGGTTCCTATGTTTGTATATGTAGACTGACTTTCAAATAGTTTCCTAAAGTGAATGAAATAATCAGAAAACCCTAAACCCAAAATAAGTAGATGGATTTTGTCTGCAATTTTCTGTTCTATTCGCCATTGGACTTGACAACTCTTAAATTTAGGTTACAGATTGAGTTGTTCATCTTGTCCAGACACTGAGCCTGTTGTTGTGAGCTTGTCTGATGTAAGTATAAGTTAACTGGTACCTGCAGGGTGACATTCAAGTTAACCAGAGATGGTTTTCCTCAAAGCGAATCAAGAGAGAAAATAATACATGCAGAATTTTGTGTGGTCAGCTGAGCTGGTGTCGCACACAACAAAAAAGAAAGCCTCAGAGGAGAGAAGCCAATGCTTTCTCGATGGATTCTAACATTGGTAATTGATTGATTGAAAAATCATCATGGCAGCAGATTACGAACTGCGTTTGAGATACAAATTTTTAGAAACTGTCATAATCAGAGGTTATAGACAAGCAGTAAAATAAAAATCAATTATTAAGTCATGAAGGTGTTGTACAGTTGTGGGTATGTGAGTATGCACTGATGTTATGCTAATGCAAAGAGGATTATGTTTGTAAGTTTGGAATGAGAAGTGCATGCACCTGCTTAAAAAGGTGGACTGCAGTAAAGGCACGCCAAAGGTGAAATGCTTTGAGAAGTGCTGGCATTTTGATGCAGACTCTGTTGTGTCATCCTTGATGTGAAGTTTTCACCAAGTGAAAGTTGGATGGCAAAAGAAACTGGGTAGTATAGTAGAGGAGTCTGTTTTGCAAGAATCTGAATTAACAATGGAACAGTGCCTACTTTCATATTAACTATAAAGATTTACACACTATGACATATGTCATAAAAATCATCTATATTGGAAATGTCTACATAGTACATTTCTGTTCGTAGTGAAGGCTTGCCCTTACAATCGATCATTAAACATATGCACGTTTAACGGTTCGTATCACTTAACATCCAGAAGTGATCACTGGTTCGACCGTCGTTGTTGAGCACAGCATGATGGATCCCCCAGCAGAATTCATCAGAACCCTTTCTCCTGAATGCTGTGACAGGAAAATTAATTGTCACCTTTTTTTTCCAAAAACTGGAAGCATTTACTAAATGCAATTTGTTGGTATTTCAAATGCCATTTGTGACCTCAAACGACATGGAAATGGCTTATTTTGTCCAAAGTTATCATCCACATCCCCTTTTTTTTCTCCTAATTTCGGGTATATTATCATCCACATGATCAAATAGCCCAAATGATCTACAATCTTGAATCCTTCATTCTGTTATTTATCTTAGATTAGATTAGATTCCCTAGTCTGGAAACAGGCCCTTCGGCCCAACAAGTCCACACCGACTCTCCGAAGAGTAACCCACCCAGACCCATTTCCTTCTGACTAATGCACCTAACACTTGTGAATCTAATCTTGAAAATGTTTAGTTTTCAGCACAACGACTTGGAAGTCAGTGAAAAAAATTGAAAGACCACTGGATGTCTCAAAGCATTTGTAGCTAATTAAGTATATTTTTTCAGTGTAGTCACTGTTGTAATGTTGGAAATGTGGTCCCCTATCTGTGGGCAGAAATCTTCCACAAACAACAACAGGATCCTGACCAGATAATCTGTTTTCTGAATTTGAGGAAAAATTCTTAAACTGGAGACCAGGAATAATTCCCTTGTTCCTCTTCAGATGGTGCAATAAGATTTTGTATGTGTATCTGAGACAGCAAGCAAAACCTGACAACTTATAATTTGAAAGATGGTGTTTGCCAGTGGTGACAGAAGTGTTCACTTTGATTTTTCAATTTAAGACTTGGAGTGGGACCTGAAGCCAGAATCAAGTGACTCCAGGGTAACACCTGAATAGGATGCGCTTAGTTACTCTTGCTCTCTCATAGAACATAGAAACATACAGCACAGAACAGGCCCTTAGGCCCACGATGTTGTGCCGAGACTTGATCCTAATGTAAAATATAGTAACTAACCTACGCACCCCTCAACTCACTGCTATCCATGTGCATGTTTAGCAGTTGCTTAAATGCCCCCAATGACTTCGCTTCCACCACGTCAGCTGGCAACGCATTCCATGCATTCACAACTCTCTGCGTAAAGAACCTACCTCTGATGTCTCCTTTCTACCTTCCTCCTAATATCTTCAAACTAAGACTTCTCGTACCAGTCAGTCCTGCCCTGGGGAAAAGTCTCTGGCTATTGGCTCTACGTATTCCTCTCATTACCTTATACACCTCGATCAGGTCTCCTCTCTTCCTCCTCCTCTCCAGAGAGAAAAGTCCGAGCTTATTCAGCCTTTCTTCATAAGGCAAGCCCTCCAGTCCAGGCAGCATCCTGGTATACCTTCTATGCACCCTCTCCAAAGTCTCCACATCTTTCCTGTTGTAGGGCGACCAAAACTGGACACAGTATTCCAAGTGTGGTCTCACCAGGGACTTGTAGAGCTGCAGCAAAACCTCACGGCTCTTAAACTCTAACCCCCTGTTTATGAAGCCAAAGCACCATATGCTTTCTTAACAACCCTATCCACTTGGGTGGCAACTTTGAGGGATCTATGTACTTGCACACCCAGATCCCTCTGTTCCTCCACTCTGCCAAGAATACTGTCTTTAATCCTATCTTCAACATTCGAGTTCGACCTTCCAAAGTCTATCACTTCGCATTTATACAGGTTGAACTCCATCTGCCATTTCTCAGCCCAGCTTTGCATCCTGTCTATGTCGTGCTGCAGCCTGCAATACCTCTCGATACTTTCCATGACACCTCCAACCTTTGGGTCATCTGCAAATTTACGAACCTGCCCCTCAACCTCCTCATCCAAGTCATTTATAAAAACTACAAAGAGCAGAGGCCCAAGAACAGAACCCTGCAGGACACCTCTAAACACTGTCTTCCAGGCGGAATATTTTCCATCTACACCCACACACTGCCTTCTGTCAGCCAGCCAATTCTGAATACAGATAGCCAAATTTCCCTGTCTCCCATACTTCCTGACTTTATCAATGAGCCTACCGTGGGGAACCCTGTCAAATGCCTTGCTGACATCCATATACACCACATCCACTGCTCGACCGTCATCGACCTGTCTTGACACCTCAAAGAACTCAATAAGATTTGTGAGGCATGATCTGCCCCTCACAAAGCTATGCTGACTGCCTTTAATCACACTCTGCTTTGCCAAATAGTCATAAATCCTATCCCTCAGAGTTCTTTCCACAAGTTTGCTGACTACAAGCGTGAGACTGATTTGTCTGTAATTGCCAGAGATTTCCCTATTACCCTTCTTTAAAAGTGGAACAACATTCGCCTCCTTCCAATCCTCCGGTATGACTCCTGTGGAAAGTGAGGAGGCAAATATCCTCACCAGCGGTTTAGCAACCGCCTTTCTTGCTTCCAGGAGCAGCCTAGGATAAATCTTATCCATAAATTTTGTATCTGTAGTTCATCGCACTTGACATTTTAAGCAAATAGTGGAAATATGCATTATGGAATAAATCCGTAATCTTAGGAGTTCAGTGCATTCGTCTGCAACTTCTCACTATCATCATCTCTTTGTCATTGCTTCAAAAATTCATTTGGGTTCTTAGAATCACTGCTGTCAGAGCTACTTGTGGTAAGCTACTTGTGCAAATATATGAATTATGAATGACAAAAAAAAACTTTAACTGTTTTTGAGTAGACTCGTAAGTGTATTTCCCCTCCACCCCTTAGTTTGGAGTTCCCTGGTATTAGAAGCAGTCTTGCATGAATGGAAGCTTCAGAATCATTTTAAGACTCTAAGACATTAAAGCAGAACTAGGCCATTCAGCCCATCAACTTTGTTTTGCCATTCAATGGGGTCATGGCGAATTTTATAAACTCCAACTCCAATTTCCTGACATTTCACCATAAATTTTGATTCCCTTACTGATGAAAACAATCTGTCTGTTTCAGCCCTTTACTTGACACAGCTTTGAAAGCACTCTGCAATAAAGAATTCCACAGAAGAAATTCCTCCTCATCACTGTATTAAATGTTTGACCCCTTATTCTGAGGTTTTGCTCTCTAATCATAGATGCTCCCATAAACAGACGCAACTTTTCTGTATTTATCCTATCAAGTCCTCGAAGAACCTTGTATGTTGCAATGTGGTTGCCTCTAGTTCTTCTATATTCCAATTAGTGTTTATGCAACCTATCTTCAAGCAGAACTGAGAGGTACTTCAGACATTTGTCTCGTGTGTCTCCTCCAAATGAGAAACAAATAGCAGTTATTTTCTACTTTTATTCATGGGATGTGGGTGGTGCTGGTGTGCGTTGCCCATTCCTAATTACCCTTTAACCAAATGGCTTACCAGGCCATTTCAGTGGAGAGTTGTGTTGTGGATTGGAGTCACATGTCAACCAGACTTGGTATGGAAACAGAATTGGTTAGATTAAATTATTGTGTCGGCTTGTTGCAGCTGCTGTATGAATTAGGTAATTAATTGTAAGTAAAAACATTGTGGCAGCATAAACAATAGTCCAGATTGTTTTATGTTCTCCAGTGGGAAGATGAAGGTCTGAATCCGAATCTGCAAAGGATTTTCATCTTTTTCCACTTATTGTTAGTCAGAGAACTAAACAATAAGCCCTTCAATTTCCATGGTGTCTCTGTTACACAAAAGAAAATA
The DNA here is from genome assembly GCF_004010195.1 of Chiloscyllium plagiosum. Lineage (NCBI taxonomy): Eukaryota > Metazoa > Chordata > Chondrichthyes > Orectolobiformes > Hemiscylliidae > Chiloscyllium > Chiloscyllium plagiosum. The sequence continues at coordinate 84,334,557 of NC_057714.1, read as the reverse complement.
CTAGTTGTGAGGTAGGATTATTTACTGCTTTGAAACACCAGCTGACAGTGTAGTTTGCGTGTATGGAAGCATGGGATCTTGTTCATTGATAGTCAGAAATTGTTGACAGTATGGTTCCAGCCAAGGCAAGTACTTTATAGTAAGGACCAAATTAGTAGATTTGGCTCAGCATGAATTGAACATAGTATAACTGGCAGAGAATTCAAAGCAGGCAGCAGACCCAAACCAGTGCAACTCATCTCAGTACTGCCAATGGAATTTGTGAAATCAAGACCAAGCTGCTGAAAGGAATCCTCTCTTGGGGAGATGATTGAATACATGAGAAATGTCATTGGTAACACAAATGACGTATGGTTTTGAAATTTATACTGTAATAGAGAAGCTATTAGATTACTTTGTTTAATGTGATGCACAGGAAATGAAGTTCAAATAGTTCAAGTGCTAATGATTTGATTAGCAGCTCAACAAGATGTTACAAAGGATACTATTCTATCAACGCTGTGTCAAAAATGAATTTTTTTCTTCAGTGTTCTGTACTTTCAAAAGTATATTACTACTTGTTCATCTGCATTAAATTGCATCTTCCCATTTCAACTTGTTCCCCCACCAAGTTTGTGGTTTTGCCAAGTTCAGTATCGTCCTCAAAATTGAGAATAGTTCTAATGGCAATTCCAAGGACCTCCAGTTAAAAAATCATTCATCACTATTTTCTTCCTCTTCGTCTTTATTCCTAACTTGCATATTCATTTTACCATTGCCCCCTTTAATGCTTTTGTGCTTCAATCTTGTAACGTCACACCTTATCAACTGTCTTTCAGAGATGTACAGACACAGCTTCTGCAGTTACTTTCAGCGTTCTCTGTTACTTCCTTCAGGTTAGTCAGACATGAATTATCTTTAACAAACCCATGCTGGGTTTCGCTTGTAAACCCATGCTTCTCCAATTCAGAAAGTATTTTATCTTTAACTTGTCAAGATGTTGAAAGAAAATAGTTACGCAGATCTGAAAGGTAAAGTGAAAATTCTTTTTGGAAGCCATTCAGGTTAAGATTTTTTTATTTTAACGGGAATCTATTCAGCAGAAAAAGAATTAGCTGATGCTTCATTGTGCTAATCTGTTGTCAGTAAATCCCCACAAGTTATCCTTATTTTAGCAACTTGTAAATAAATCTCGGAGACAATCAAAGACTGAAATAATTTAAACTTTATTGCATGTAGCAACCAAACTAAGACCCCTCAAGTAATCAAATCAAGCCTCACAACACAACTTGGCTGTTAGCTGATTAATGATGGAATCTGGCCAGGATTTCACGAATACTGTCTGTCTCTGGAAGTGTCCACAGTTCACTCTTTGTGCAGTGTCGTTCTTTGAAATTCTGCTACTGACTTATTCTTCTATTGGATTCTTATCCAGTTTTCCCTTTCAAGTTTGTAGTGTGACATTAATGTTTCAATAGATTCTTTCATCCCAGCATTGATTACTTTTCTGGAGACCTCAAGTCTGTAGCTTGTCTTATCAGAAACAGCTTCCCTGTTCCTTGTCAGATTCAATGTTAGCTGTCTGTTCGAGGATACACCTTTTCCTCCTCAAAATCTTTTGCATGGAAATCTTTGTCCTTTGTGGCAATCAAGCATCCTGTTTATTAAGCAGATGTCAAAGCTTTTTTGTTTATATAATCTCACCAAGACTTGGCTAATTGTTTCCAGGCTCTGTGTAACAGCTTGTCTTTGTCCCTTTAATATCGAGAAACAGTTTATTTCAGAAAGATTTATTGCTGATTTTTTTTTTCAATCCATAAAGTTATTTGTTAGGTTCTTTTGCCAAGGTTTCACACGACATGCAATTCGCACATGTCAACTTCTGCAAGCAGTTAAAGTTTATTAAAGCTTGTACAAGCTAGGTGACCCCACTTTGACCTTCATTGCAGGTGTGTGAAGTCGTGTCAAAAGAGGCCCCGAAGAAAAGAAACACATTTCCTTCATATATGTCAGTTGGTAATGCTCACAGGCACTCTGCCCCCCACCCCAGCCAAAACCACGTTACCCCAGGTTCAATGGTAGGATGAGGTCAGAGATAATGTAAATACCCTAATCCTGGGGAATCGTTACACAGTCGATTTCCTGACTCTCTGATTCCCCAAAATAATATAGGTGTGAAATGCTTCAGTATCGGGGGATGATCACACAAACAAGTTTGATTGGTTGGGGATGGCTATGAAAGCATTTCTGAATGGAAGGGACTGAATAAGAGTTGAATTTGATAATAGCAGTAGAATAGTAGTAAATAGCTGCCTAAATGAAGTGTGGATTACAAAGAATAGTCATCCACATTGCTGCATGCTGTCTGTGAGACAGAATGTCAGCCCCAACCACTTCCAGAATGTTCAGCTTCTGGGAGAAAGACCGTACATTTTAACTCTTTAACATTACGCTAATGTCCAGAGTACAGCTGGACATTAGCGTAATCTGTTAATCTGTTAACATTACATATTCAAGTTGTGAAGTTTACATTGTCACTGTCTCATTATGGTCTTGCTGCTTTTTGAGTTTCAATGCATGTTTTCATTTTATCCCCTCGACAGTCCTATGTTTGATTAAATGGTGGAATTTGACCATTAATTTCAGAAACTGTCAGATTATCATTGTTATATAGCTT
>NC_057714.1:84327892-84331401 GCF_004010195.1 Chiloscyllium plagiosum | reverse complement strand
TTGTGGCATTCCACTGGTCACAGGCCTCCAGTCTGAAAAACAATCCTCCACCGACTCTCCCTGTCTTCTGCCTTTGAGCCAGTTCTGTATCCAAATGGCCGGTTCTCCCTGTATTCCGTGAGACCTAACCTTGCTAATCAGTCTCCCATGGGGAACCTTGTCAAATGCCTTACTGAAGTCCATATAGATCATATCTACCATTCTGCCCTCATCAATCCTCTTTGTTACTTCTTCAGAAAACTCAATCAAGTTTGTGAGACATGATTTTGTTAACTCAAATTGATTGCAAAAATCCCTCCTGTGATCTTTTTATTAAACATATTAATTCTTATTCCTGGATGACAAAAGGTTCTGAGCAAAATAATTAATTGAGCAAAAGGAGCTTTCATTCGTTTTGTAATTAAGTACATGGACAGAATTTGATGCATCTTTTTCTCATTCTCTTCAAAACAGTGTATCAGAAGTCAGGTTGAAATCGCAGAACCTATTTACTCTTCACCTCAACATTTGCATTTTCTGTGTCTCTGTGCATCCATGTTTTCAGGTACAGTATCTCCTTTGCAATTTACATGTAGCAACAGACTTTTGAAGTGAAGTTATTACCACTTGTACTTCTCGTGGGGAGGAGGGAGGAAAATGTATGCCACTGAGATATTATGCAACTAGTATTTAAAGTCAATTAATTTGTAGTCAATTTGAAATGCGGTTTTGTTTTTCTTGGTCGAAAAATAAATGTCTCCTGCAAGGAGCATGATGTTTGTCTTCTCAGTGAATGAATTTTTTTTATCATAAATGATTCACTGTTTTAACTGTAGTTTCACAGTACTATTCCTGTTATTCTTAAAGATTCTGAGGTTTTACAGTGAGTTGAATTATTAGTAGAGTGTGCATTTAATGAAAGTTGCACGTGGGATTGAGGGATTGTGGTTCCCACCTTTTACCATCTGCCAGAAACTAAACTGCACCGGTGATCTAAACACTTGTGGGTATGTGACCAGGTAAGAGGTTGAGAGTTCTGCAGAACATAACTGTCATGCCAGACTTCTCAAAGGTTGTCCATCATCAACAAGTCCTGTGATAGAAGTACCTTCATTTTGTCTGGATGAAAGAAGTTCCACTAATGCTTAAGAAATCTGACACCACCCAGGACAACACTGCTCAATGATCACACCATCCCCTTAGAATGACTACTAAATTTGAAGTCTGTCATGAAACCATGTCGCATTTATCGGTCTATTCGGATATACTTTGTATTCATTGTGTCAAAGGCCTTCAGCAGGTCAGCAAAGGAACAACGAAGTCCCACCTATTGCTTACAGCACTTTTCTTAGATATACTGAAGGATCCAGACCATGTCACAAATATCTCTTTCTCCTGATGAAGGGCTTTTGCCCGAAACGTTGATTTTGCTGCTCGTTGGATGCTGCCTGAATTGCTGTGCTCTTCCAGCACCACTGATCCAGAAACTCTTTCACCTGAGCCCATTTTGACTTTCCAGTGGCTTGGAATTATTTCATTATATGGGGAACTGCAGAAAAAGCTTGATTTATTTCTTTTGCTAAGGAGTATAGCGCCCTCTGCTGTCCTGTTGCCTCCATTTAGACTTTAATTTAGACCTGTACTTCAGGGGCTTTTAACCACAGTCATAGACTCATATTGTGCAGAAACATGACTTTCAGTTGACCATGTCCATGCTGACCAACAAACACCAAACTACTCTGAACCCACTTACCTGTACTTCGTTTATAGCGTACAATTTTAATTACTCATCCAGATGCTTCTTTGAGCTCAGAGCAGCAGCAGGAGAGGAACAGAATATAAATACACAAAGCCTCCAATTGTGGATGATGTCGTAGATGTTGGCATGCATTTGGTCAAGTTTTGCTGTCGTTACCCCTCTTGCTTTTTGTCTTGACCTTGTTTATTTCTGTGTGTGTGTGTGTGTGTGTGTCTCTCTCGCTCTCTCCTCATCCCACACCTCCAATCTGTCTGTCTTAGTGGATAATGGTTGGCTTGCTTTTTCTTTCACCCACTCCTGATGGTCATAAGGATTGAGTGTGAGAGTAGGCCATTCATCTGCTCAAGCCTGCTGTGCCATTCAATAAAATCATGACTAATGTGATAGGACCTGCATTCCCTTTAATCGCCTTTCTGGACAGTTTGTGGTGTGCTCACTTTGAAGTTTTTATGCAATACGATCCAACTAAGTAGGTTGTTTGTAAATTCAGATGTGTGTTAGGTATTAGTTTTTTAATTAAAAAGTTTGATTTTTAGCAATGAGCATTCTTGTTAGTAGCCCCCAATATCGTCTTTCATGATCGATTGAAAACAAGAGTCCAGAGCTTATATGCATTTAATGGGATATGAATAATTCTGCTAAACTACACCAAGTACACTTCTCTGAAGCTCAGAGATGGGTTTTAATCACCACATAGAATACATTTCCACTTCGGGAAGAAATGCGTCTCTTAATCACTAATAAAACTGAAGTAGGATGTGGCACAGTACCAAAGTCCCTTACAGCCTGTCAGTATTAAGTTCAAACTTCCTGGAAATTAGGAGCACCTGCCTTGATGAAGTTTTCCTCCTCTCTCTACAAGAATCTCAGGGAGTCCTTCTCCCACTGCAACTTCCAGGTCATTTCCTCTCCCCTGAAGGTCTTCAACCATGTCCTGAAACAAACTCGCTACTACAGCCACATTTGCTTCCTCAGTGCCTACCTCCGTAACCAACTCATCCCACACGGACTCCGGACCACCTTTAAACCAGCAGAGTTCAGACCCGAACAGGACAAACAGTACAGACTATGGATTCAGAAACACCAGCAACAGTTCTCCTTCAAGATCCTCCGCTCTACACATGCAACAATGCGCCGGCACCGAACCTCTCTCCAGTCAGCCCTGCCTCAGCTGAGAGCCACACTCTCTCAGAATTGCCAAGGACCCACTCTGTCCTACATCCTCAGGAGAATTCATACTCTCAAGAAACAGTATTTCAACACCATCTCAAACATCAAAAACTGCAAGTACAACAAACTTTTATCTACCCATCTCCATAACCAGCACTCAAACATTCCAGAAGATTCCCCTGGCCTCTGGAACTGCTCGGACGCCATTAGCCATGCGGCTGGTGCAGCTGCCACCCCCATGCTGATTGATGTCATTTCCGCCCCCCTCATGGCCACTCCCACAACCATTCCACCCCTCTTAATTCCTCATGCATCACACGTGACAACACCTCCGCCCCTCACATCATTGCTGATGTCACACGCTCAGTGACTTCCACCACCCTTACTGCCGTGTCTGCCACCAATTCCGCCCCCACCAATGCCACTCACCTGCATTCTGCTGACAGGCCCCCCACAGATCCCACTGCCACCATCCCCGCCCCCCAGAACCCTGAGGAGAACACCACCCCTGCTCATGACTCCACCCCATTTCCCCCACCACCACACCCACTCCAGTTACAGGCTGCACCCCCACTCCCAGTTCCACACCCACACCAGGGCC
>NC_057714.1:84262193-84326732 GCF_004010195.1 Chiloscyllium plagiosum | reverse complement strand
GACTTGTCCTACCTGCCTATCTTCTTTTCCACCTATCCACTCCACCCTTCCCCCGTCCCCGACCTCTCACCTTCATCCCCTCCCCCACTCATCTATTGTACACTATGCTAATTTTTTCCCACCCCCACCCTCCTCTAGCTTATCTCTCCACGCTTCAGGCTCTCTGCCTTTATTCCTGATGAAGGGCTTTTGCTCGAAACGTCGGTTTTACTGCTCCTTGGATGCTGCCAGTCCTGCTGTGCTCTTCCAGCAATACTAATCCACAATAAATTATGTGCCATTTGATTCATTGTTTTTCTGTCAACTTTGTAGCTCCAAAGCATTGTCATGTTGCATTTTAATTTCGAACATATGCGTATTGTGCTCTAATGCCATTTTATTCTTTTGGGGATGTAGATGTTGCTGACCTCACCATCATTTATTGCCCATCTCAGTTGAACCTGTGAAGGTGGTGGTAGGATGCTCCTTTGAACCACTATAGTCTATGGGGAATCAATATACTTAAAATGGTGTTCGGGAACGTGTTCCAGAATTTTGTTCCAGATGATCAAGATCACCGGTCTTACCAGTGCTCTTGTGGTGAGTTGCTGAGCAGATCTTGTTAATGGTACACACTGCTGTCTGTGTGTTCATGGTGAAGGGAGTGAATAATAAAAGTGGCAGATGGTGGCCAATCAAGCAGCTTTTCTTTATTCTGGATGGTATTGTGCTCTGAATGTTGGTAGAGCTGCAGTATACCAGGCAAGTTGTGGTATTCCATCACATTCCTCACTTGCAACTTGCATATTGGCTTTGGAAGTTAACTGAATTAGACAGTGCAGGATTCCTCGCCTTTAACCTGTTCCTGTAGTCATAGTATTTATAGAATACAGTCAGTGTTTGATCAGTGGTGACCCCTGGAATGTTCATGGTAGAATTGCTATTGAATGTCAAGGGACGATGGTTAGATTTTATTTTGATAAAAATGGTATTGCCTGGCACTATTACTTGCCGCTCATCAGCCCAAAGCCTGAATATTACCCATATCTTGCTGTAAATTTAGATGGTCTGCATCAGTATCTGAGATTTTGTGAACTGTGGAACATTGTGTAATCCATCACAAATATCGATGCTTCTGACCTTTTTTTTTAAAGGAAGGTCAATCATGAAGCAGCTGAAGATGGTTCGACCAAAAAGACTTCCCTGAGGAACTTTCCTGCAGTGATGTCCTGGCACTGGCATGACTGACCTCCAGCAACGATAACAGTCATCCTTTGTGCTTGCTATGATTTCAACCCTCTGTGAGAGTTCCCTCTGCTTTGCCACCAACTTCAGTTTTTCTAAGGCTCCTTGATGTTTTTTTTGTCAAATGTTGCCTTGATGTCTGAGGTGGTCACCCTTCAGCACTCTTGAATCACATTTGATTTCACAGTTCTTTTCATTCATTCATAGGTTGTGGATCTCACTGACGAGACCAGCATTTGTTGTCTGTCCCAAATGGTACAGAAGGAATTTAAGAGTCAGCCACTTTGCTGTTCGTCTGCAGCCACTTATAGACCATACCAGGTCAGGACAGTTGATTTCCATTCCTACGGAATACTGGTGAACCAGATGGCTCTTTAGTAATAGTCAGGAGTAGTTATATAGTTGCCACTGTCTTTTTATAAATTTCAGAAAGTATGAACTTCAAACTTCATCATTTGTCATTATGGGATTCTAACATGCATCCCTGGAAAATTACTCTGGATCTCTGGAGTAGTATCCCATAAAAAGTATCCCACTGCACCATTGCATCCCATTATAACTGTACTATGCAATTGTGCACCATGTAATTTTGTGACAGGCTTTCACATGCCAAGGACAGAGTTGTTTGTTTTAATTGGAGCTAGATATTACAAAGTGATTCATTTCAGATTCTTTGAAAATGATGCCATTTCTGTTTTTGTCTATCCTTACCGAACGTGCTGTTTCCATCAGTACCACTGTTCTCCAATCAACTGTAGTGTCTATTGTATGCTTAAACAATGAACACTGGCATAATAGTCAAATTTGGTATTACACCTGAACAAAGCCCAATGTCCTTTTTTTCTAGCAGAGATTCTTGATGGTAAAAGCATGTAAAAGTTCTTGTTACTTTATTTTCCAACTTCAATGTTGCCATTACTCCAGTAGATGGTGCAATGATTGGGCACTTTGATGAATTTTTTTTGTTAAGAAAATAACAACCTGAGGTCACGGATCTGGTCCTGGGTTGCAATAAACTGCTCAAAATACTGAAACATTTCACTGCCAGTTTTTCTCTTTGTAGCAAGAATAAAGGTTTATGGAAAACTTTTTTTTTGTAATATGTTTAAAATATTTTCATTAAGTTATTTGTTAAAAGCCCTCGTCTCTCTTGAAGCTCTATTCTTGGGCAAATATTTCTGACAGTGTTAGGAGTATTGCAGTGTTTCTAATTTCCTTGGAACAGTCAACCTAGTTCAATTGTTGTTTATATTCCCTTGAGCATTGTCCCCGTAATGTCTGTGTGAGAGCGTGGATGGTGGTTTTGGGTAGCATTAGGCACAGGATATGGGATGGGATTTTAGCTTTTAGTTCGGAACTTTCCTCGAACCAGGTACAGCATAATTTGGGTCACAGGTATATTAGTAAATCTTTTACTCTTTTTCATTGTGGGCCGTTCAATGTACTCTGTCTGGATTGTGTCTTGTATTCTTTAAGTTGGCTTGAAATATTGTGACATTCAACAGCCTTGTCTACATTAAACACTTCAACACTGCCTGCCATGGTATCTTTTTGGCCCTGTGACATATAACTTGTTCTTTTTTTTTGGAAAATCATAACTGTTTTTGTGTTGGTGGAGAACATGATCACAAACCATTTCGATGGACCAGTATTTAAATGCTTTAAGGAGGGTATGCTTTTCAGAAGTCATTAAGTTTCCTTCCCATGAATTAATTCAGCAGGTCACATCAGAAGAGTTGTAATATTATTATAATTGTTAACATAACTGGTAATTCCCCATGGTTGGTTCTGAGTTTGCATTTCATTATACAGGATACAACTTTAAAAGAATGCTTGCAATTTGTTTTAGAGTTATCGAGCCATACAGTGCAGAAACAGACAGTCTCACTAGTCCATACCAATGATGTTCCCAAACTAAAGTAGCCCCACTTGCCTGCATTTGGCCCATATCCAAATACCTTTTAAATGTTGTAATTGTACCTGCATCCACTATTTCCTCTGGCAGCTCATTCCTCACTCAAACAATTCTTTGTTTAAAAAAAAATTGCTCCTCATGTCCTACTTAAAATGTTCTCCTCTCATCTTAAAAATATGTCCCTTAGTTCTGAATTCCCCCACCCTAGAGAAAAAACCCTTGTTATTCACCTTGTCTATGCCCCTCATGACTAGTTAAACCTCTATAAGGCCACTCTTCAACCTCCTATGGTCCAGTGAAAAAAGTCCCAGACTATTGTTCTAACTCAAACCCTCCATTGCTGGCAACATCCTGGTACGTCTTTTCTGAACCCTCTTGAATTTAATCATGCCCTTTCTCTGCAGGGCGACCAGAACTACGCACAATACTCCAGAAGAGGCCTCTCCAATGTCCTGTACAACCTCAACATGGTGTCCCAACACCTATACTCAAAGGTCTGAGCAGTGAAGGCAAGCATGCCAAATGCCATCTGAATCACCCTGTCTCCCTGTGATATAAACTTTGAAGAATTATGTATATGAACCCTTAGGTCTGTCTGTTCGACAACATTACCTAAAGACCCTACCGTTGTCTAAGTCCTGCCCTTTGTTTATTTTACCAAAATGCGATACCTCACATTTATCCAAATTGAACTCTTGTCTGCCATTCTGAAGTCCATTGACCCAATTGATCAAAATCTCTTTGTAATCTTAGATAACCACCTTCATTATCCAGTATACCGCCAATTTTAGTGTCATCTGCAAACTTACGAACCCTGCCTCTTATATTCTCATCCACTCTTGTGACACAATAATTAATTTATATGGAAGTCTGGATGCCAAAGAGGTGGAATGAAGCGAGAACTTGAAAGTAACTGCCCAGATTGGATGTTGTACAAGATAGTTATCCTGAAAGGGTTAACCATGAAGCTCTGCCCATGAGGATATAAGTGACTGTCTCTGGGATGGGCTAGTCATTTTTAGTTGTCTATTTAGATCAGTCTGTTGGTCATTAACACACAACTTGGGTTAGCATACTGTTTCTTCAAGGATACCAGTGGCTCTTAACCAGTGTAAAACAGATAAACAGTCTAAAGCAATCGTAACCTGTTACCTTCGTTTTTTTTTTAAATGAGCTACTTACTGTTACCCAAATGCCTAAGACTTAAGGATATTTAATCCTTCACCACTTAACATCAGTAGGCCCTGGAGATGAGTATTACAAGAAGGGTAAGATTGGAGGCAGCCTACCTACCCAAAGAAGGCCAAAACAGAGGTGCACATCAATTGTGGGCATCTCTTAGAGTTACAGATAAACAAAAAAAACTACGGTCAAGGATGCAGATGGTGTAAGTTTTATGAAAGAAGATTAAATCAGAGACTTCAGGATGTGTCATAATGCTAATGACACTGGGCAAGTTCAACAGAGGCCCAACCTAATGCTTCATAGACATTGGTTTCACTGTTGTGATTCTGTTCGCCGAGCTGGAAGTTTTTGTTGCAAACGTTTCGTCCCCTGGCTAGGCGACATCATCAGTGCTTGGGAGCCTCCTGCGAAGCGCTTCTTTGATGTTTCCTCCGGTGTTTATAGTGGTCTGTCCCTGCCGCTTCCGGATCAAAGAAGCGCTTCGCAGGAGGCTCCCAAGCACTGATGATGTCGCCTAGTCAGGGGACGAAACGTTTGCAACAAAAACTTCCAGCTCGGCAAACAGAACCACAACAACGAGCACCCGAGCTACAAATCTTCGCACAAACTTTGAATTGGTTTCACTCCTACCATGGCAGCTGGTAAAATTTGAGTTCAATTAATAAATTTGGACTAACAAGCTAGTCTCATGGTGACGATTAAATCATTGTCAATGATACTCATCTGGTTCACTAAAGCACTTTCAGGGAAGAAATCTTCCAATTTCACCTGGTCTGACTGACATGTAATTCCAGATTCAAAGCAATGTGGTTGACTCTTAAAAGTCCCTGAAATGTCTTAGCAAGTCACTCCATATCAACGCACTACGAAGTCCAAGTGAAGGAGTGAAATCGGATGAATCAGCCAACATCAACCTTGGCACCAGAATTCACAAGTGCACACTCAGCCCAGTTTACCCCACTAACTCCTTGCTAACATCTGGCGCTTATGCCAATATTGGAAGAGCTGTCCCACAGACAAGTAGCAACAACCTGACTTTGTCTGAAAGGTGGTAGCACCATGATATCCAGTTGGAAGGGAGTCAGGCTGGGAGTCCTCAACAATGACTCCATACCTCTCAAATTCACATGGCAATAGGGCATACGTAAGCAAGAAATTCCACCCCCCCCACTTTGATGAATACGTACTCCTCCATAACTCCATAATGACTATCAATCGGAAAAAAGCATAGCAAGGGCACAGGATGTTTTGAGTGCTGAACATCAATACCCATTTCCAACAGTTGCTCGATACCACCATTGCTGGCTAAGCTGGCGGAGTCTGAGGGACATAATTGCTAGATTGGGTAGTGCTGTTAATAACAGATCCCCATTGCAGTACTTGAGGAGACTGATGTTCCATCTTCACATTAAGGTTACATTCCATTGTGTTGTGTGACATTACCAATGTAAAAATGGGATAGATTTTGGACCGATTTAGCAACTCTAAACTGGACATCCATGGGGGGCTATCTGTGGTTTAGCAGCAGAGTTCTGTTCAACCATAATCTGCAACCCTATGGTCCAGCATACCCCCACTCTGCCATAACCATAAATTCAGTGGATCAGTCATGATTGAATGAAGACTGCAGGAGTAGCATTGGGCATAACTAAAAACTAGCTGTCTCCCTGCTGAAGATATAACACAGCACTGTTTGCATGCTGAAGAGCAGATGCAGTGCACAACAGACAGAAGTAAGCAACCCCATAAACCAGCAGACCAAATCAAAGCTTTAAAGTTTTGCCACATCCAGGTTGTGGATGCTCAAAGAACTAAGGATTGAAGGCTCCACAAACATCCCATCCTCAATGATAGGGCAACACAGCACATCAAACAAGGCTGAAGCAACTGTTTTCAGCTAGAAATGTGGAATGGCTGATCCACCTTGGCCTTTTCTTGAAGTCCCCAGCCATCACACATGCTACTACTTCAGCCATTTTCATATGCTCCACGTCATGTCAAGAAATGGCTGAAAACACTGTATACTGGAATTACTGAGTCCTACAACATTCCATATATGGTATTCAAGACTTGTGCTCCAGAATTAGCCATGACCTGACCATGTGGTTCCAAATAGCTGTAACACTGGAATCAACTGAAAGTGTGAACAATTGACCAAATTATATCCCTTCCAAAAATGCATGGCAGTTTGAATTTTGGCAGTTTACCACCCTGTAAGTTTACTCTCTATAATCAGCAAAGTAATGGAAGGTGTCATTGACAGTGCAGTCAAGCTACACTTGCTCAGCAATAACCTGTACTCTTACACTTCATTTGGGTTCTGCCATGATTATTCTGCTTGGTGGAAGGCAATGACCAGCCTCAACAATTGAAACTCTAACCTCCCCTTGACATTCATTATCATTTCTGAATTGTCCAATATCAAAATTCTGGAGTGGGTCACCATTGACCGGGAACTGCTCTGGACCCGCTACACACAAACTGTGGCTGCAGTTGCAGGTCATAGGCTCAAAATTTTGTATTGATTGACTCAACTCCTGTCTTTCAGGACCTAACCACTAACCACAGGGTCAACACAGAGATTGATTTCTCCTGACTGAGCAGTCCAGAACATAGGAACACATTCTTAGGACAAAGAGCCAATCATTCAGTGCACCAATGAAGAGAATCTGGAATGGGCTGCCTCAAACAATGATCCAAGGCAGATTCAATCATGTCATTTAAGGGATAATTAAAAAGGAAGAATATACAGGACTGTATGCGAAGGCAGGGTTGTGGGCCTCGGTGAGTTACCCCTTCAGAAGACCAGTACAGAACACATTAGCTCTAATGACTTCCTCTTTAAAAGAAGAAAATAGTGGGTGACACAGTGGCTCAGTGGTTAGCACTGCTGCCTCAGTGCCAGAGACCCGGGTTCATTTCCCGCCTCAGGCGACTGTCTGTGTGGAGTTTGCATGTTCTCCCCATGTCTGCGTGGGTTTCCTCCGGGTGCTCCAGTTTCCTCCCACAATCCAAAAATGTGCAGGTTAGGTGAATTGGCCATGCCAAATTGCTCATAGTGTTAGGTGAAGGGGTAAATGTAGGGGAGTGGGTCTGGGTGGGTTGCACTTCGGCAGGTCGGTGTGGACTTGTTGGGCCAAAGGGCTTGTTTCCACACTAAGTAATCTAATCTAATCATTTGGCATAAGTCAGGAGTGTGATGGAATATGCTTCATTTGGCTGGATATGCAGTTCCAACAAGACTTGAAATTTGACACCATTCAGGACAAAGCATCTTGATTGAAACATAGTTAAAAATCACAACACCAGGTTATGGTCCGGTTTAATTGGAAGCACACTAGCTTTCGGAGCGACGCTCCTTCATCAGGTGATAGTGGAGGGCTCAATCCTAACACAGAATTTATAGCAAAAGTTTAGAGTGTGATGTAACTGAAATTATACATTGAGAAATTGATTGTCTGTTAAGCCTTTCATCAGTTAGAATACAGTGATAGTTTCACTTCTTGTGTAAATCGCAAAACCCTTTTTTTTTAAAAGTTGCATTCTCGGGTTAGCTGTTAATAATGGTAGTAGCTAGATATTGTCTATCTATCACCTGATGAAGGAGCGTCACTCCGAAAGCTAGCGTGCTTCCAATTAAACCTGTTGGACTATAACCTGGTGATGTGATTTTTAACTTTGTACACCCCAGCCCAACACCTGCATCTCCAAATCATGATTGAAACATGTAAGGTCCTGGGGGTTAATAAAATGATTGATGTTTCATTTGGGTAAATCAAGAACTAGGGATTGCCATTGAAACAGCTGAGGTGAATTCTTGACCATCTTTGGAATTCTGTTCCTGAAAAACCTGCGGAAGCAGAGTCCATGCATACTATTAAGGCAGAGTTCTTGTTCAATACGTGGTTGAAGGATTAACCATGGTAGGCCAGAACACGAATTTGAGTTTGCAATCAGATCAACCATCAACTAGCTAAATGGCAAAGCAGTTTCAAGGATCAGGAGAAGTGAGGACTGCAGATGCTGGAGATCAGAGTCGAAAAGTGTGGTGTTGGAAAAGCGCAGCAGGTCAGGCAGCATCCAAGAAATAGGAGAGTCTATGTTTGTGTGCGCATGTGGGGTTGGTGGGGGCCAGAGAGTGAATGTCAGGTGCATAGACTCCCTCACACTTGCGCACAGTGTCTCAAACACACACAAACAATCTCTCACTCCCACCTCACGAACTCAGTCTCTCCCTCGCCCTCTGTCTCTTTCACCTTCACACGTACACACACACACTGTCTCCTCCAACTCTATCATGTGCACGTGCGTACACAAACCTGTGGGGTGAATTTGTATTTGCAGATATATTCTATTTTGTTCAAAAAGCACCTAATTTGTACACAGTCAGTGGTATTTTATCAACTAGGTAAAAACAATGACTGCAGATGCTGGAAACCAGATTCTGGATTAGTGGTGCTGGAAGAGCACAGCAATTCAGGCAGCATCCGACGTTTCGGGCAAAAGCTCTTCATCAGGAATACAGGCAGAGAGCCTGAAGGGTGGAGAGATAAGCAAGAGGAGGGTGGGAGTGGGGAGAAAGTAGCATAGAGTACAATAGGTGAGGAAATGACCTGGGAGTATTTTATCAACTCCTACTTTGGAAAGAAAACCAGTCTGACTCCGGTTCAGACTCAGACTCCAAACAACACCTCACGCCTAAAATACATTGTCTGACTGGAGGTGTCACCTTTATATTGATAACACCTTAAGTTATCTTGGGTCAGTGACTTGAAAGAATTTCTGGCATTTGCAAATGGATCAATCGAAACAGTCACCTCCACTCTAACTGATGAAAGATTTAAAAGCGATCTTCGGTGTGTCCAAAGTGTTATCATGAGTTATCAAGTCATAGAGATGTACAGCCCAGAAACAAGACCCTTCAGTCCAACTCTGCCATGCCAACCAGATATCCCAATCCAATCTAGTCCTAGTTGCCAGCATTTGGCCCAAAGGTTTCTCAACTGTTCCTATTCATAGACCCATCCAGGTGCCTTTTAAATGTTGTAATTGTACCAGCCTCCGCCACTTCCTCTGCCAGCACATTCCACACACGCACCACCATCTGTGTGGAAAAAGTTGCCCCTTTGCTCCCTTTTAAATTTGTCCTCTCACTCTAAACCTATACCCTCCAGTTCTGGACACTCCCATCCCAGGGAAAATACCTTGCCTATTTACCCTATCCATGCATCTCATGATTTTATAAATTTCTGAGATTACTTCTCAACCTCTGACGCTCTAGGGAAAACAGCCATAGTCTATTCAGCCCCTCCCTATGGCTCAAATCCTCCAACTCTGCCAACATGCTTGTAGATCTTTTTTGAACTCTTTCATGTTTCACAAATCCTTTTGATAGGAAGGAGACCAGAATTGCACATGGTATTCCAAACATGGCCGAACCAATGTTCTAGACAGCGTCAACATGACCTCCCAACTCTGATACCCCGCTGCGCTGATCAATAAAGGAAAGCATACCAAATGCCACCTTCACTATCCTAGCTACCTGTGACTCCACTTGGAAGGAACTAGGAACCTGCAATGCAAGGTCTCTTTGTACAGCAACACTCCTCCGGACCTTACCATTAAGTGTATAAGTCCTGCCATGATTTGTCTTTCCAAAATAAGCACCTCACATTTATCTAAATTAAACTCCATTTGCCAATCCTCAGCCCGTGAGATCCCTTGTACTTAGTCGCTGTCCACTACATTTCCAATTTTGGTGTCATCTGCAAACTCAATAACTATACCTCCTATATTCACACTGAAATCATTTATCGACATGACAAAAAGCAGTGGACCTTGCACCAATCCTTGTGGCACACTGCTGGCCAAGGCCTCCAGTCTGAAAAGCAACCCTCCATCACCACCCTCTGTCTTCTACTTTCGAGCCAGTTCTGTATCCAAATGGCTACTTCTCCTCATATTCTGTGAGATCTAACCTTGCCAACCAGTCTCCCATGGGCAACCTTGTTGAGTACCTTACTGAAGTCCATATAGGGTGACACGGTGGCTCAGTGGTTAGCACTGCTGCCTCACAGCACCAGGGTCCTGCATTCAATTCCCCCCTGTTTGTGTGGAGTTTGCACATTCTCCCGGGTTTCATCCGGTTGCTCCGGTTTCCTCCCACAATCCAAAGATGTGCAGTTCAGGTGAATTGGCCATGCTAAATTGCCCACAGTATGAGATGCATTAGTCAGTGGTAAATATAGTTTAGGGGAATGGGTTTGGGTGGGTTTCTCTAATGAAGGGTGGTGTGGACTTGTTGGGCCAAAGGGCCTGTTTCCACTGTGTAGACAATCTAATCTACCACTCTGCCCTCATCAATCCTCTTTGTTACTTCTTCAAAGAACTCAATCAAGTTTG
This sequence comes from Chiloscyllium plagiosum, assembly GCF_004010195.1. Classification (NCBI taxonomy): domain Eukaryota; kingdom Metazoa; phylum Chordata; class Chondrichthyes; order Orectolobiformes; family Hemiscylliidae; genus Chiloscyllium; species Chiloscyllium plagiosum. The sequence continues at coordinate 84,316,006 of NC_057714.1, read as the reverse complement.
TGAGACATGATTTCCCACGTACAAAACCATGCTGATGATCCCCAGTCAGTCCTTGCCTTTCCAAATACATGTACATCCCGTCCCTCAGGATTCCAAAAACTTGCCCACCACTGAGGTCAGGCTCACTGGTCTATAGTTCCGTGGCTTGTCCTGACCACCCTTCTTAAACAATGGCACCACGTTTGCCAACCTCCAGTCTTCCAGCACCTCACCTGTGACTATCGATGATACAAATATCTCAGCAAGAGGCCCAGCAATCACTTCTCTAACTTCCAACAGAGTTCTAGGGTACACCTGATCAGGTCCTGGGGATTTATCCACTTTTATGCGTTTCAAGACATCCAGTACTTCCTCCTCTGTAACATGAACATTTTTCAAGATGTCACCATCTATTTCCCTACATTCTATATATTCCATGTCCTTTTCCACAGTAAATACTGATGCAAAATACTTGTTTAGTATCTTCTCCCATCTCTGTGGCTCCACACAAAGGCCGTCTTGCTGATCTTTGAGGGGCCCTATTCTCCCCCTCGTTTCCCTTTTGTCCTTAATGTATTTGTAAAAACACTTTTGGATTCTCCTTAATTCTATTAACCAAAGCTATCTCCTGTCCCCTTTTTTGCCCTCCTGATTTCCCTCTTAAGTATACTCCTACTGCCTTTATGCTCTTCTCAGGATTCACTTGATCTATCCTGTCTGTACCTGACATATACTTCCTTCTTTTTTTTAACCAAACCCTCAATTTCTTTCGTCATCTAGCATTCCTTATACCTATCGACCTTTCCTTTCACCCTAATAGGAATATACTGTCTCTGCACTCCCGTTATCTCATTCCTGAGGGCTTTCCATTTTCCAGCTGTCCCTTTACCTGCGAACATCTGCCCCCAGTCAGCTTTTGAATGTTCTTGCCTAATACTGTCGAAATTGGCCTTTCTCCAATTTAGAACGTCAACTTTTAGATCTGATCTATCCTTTTCCATCATATTTTAAATCTAATAGAATTATGGTCACTGGCCCCAAAATGGTCCCCCACTGACACCTCAGTCACCTGCCCTGCCTTATTTCCCAAGAGTAGGTCAAGTAGATACATTCACATACTGAATCAGAAAATTGTCTTGTACACATAGAACAAATTCCTCTCCATCTGAACCCTTCACACTCTGGCAGTTCCAGTCTATGTTTGGAAAGTTAAAATCCCCTACCATAACCACCCTATTATTCTTACAGATAGCTGAGATCTCCTTACAAGTTTGTTTCTCAATTTCCCTCTGACTATTGTGGGGTTTTATAGTACAATCCCAGTAAGGTGATCATCCCTTTCTTATTTCTCAGTTCCCTCCATTTTACCTCCCTCAGTATAGCTGTAATGCTATCCCTTATCAAAAACATCAACCCCCCCCCTCCTGTCTTGCCTCCTTTTTCTGTTCTTCCTGTAGCATTTGTATCCTGGAGCATTAAGATGCCAGTCCTGACCATTCCTGAGCCATGTTTCTGTAATTACTATGATATTCCATTCCCATGTTTCTAAGCGTGCCCGGAGTTCATCTGCCTTCCCTGTTCGGCCTCTTGCATTGAGATAAATGCAGTTTAATCTATCAGTCCTGCCTTGTTCTCTGCTTTGTCCTTGCCTTTGTTCTCAACTGAGCAACACGATGGTTGGAGGAAGAGCGCCTCATCTTCCGCCTAGGAACCCTCCAACCACAAGGGATGAACTCTGATTTCTCCAGTTTCCTAATTTCCCCTCCCCCTACCTTGTCTCAGTCAAATCCCTCGAACTCAGCACCGCCTTCCTAACCTGCAATCTTCTTCCTGACCTTGGATGCTGCCTGACCTGCTGCGACTTTCCAGGAACACATTTTCAGCTTTGTTCTCAACTGAACTAGTCTCAGATTGATCTCTTTGCTCACTACTTCCCTGGGTCCCAACCCCACCACCCCCACCTTAGTAGTTTAAAGCCAACTGAGCAGCTCTCGCAAATCTCCCTGCCAGTATATTAATTCCCTTCCAATTTAGGTGCAATCCATCACTCTTATACAGGTCACTTCTACCCCAAAAGAACTTCGAATGATCCAAAAATGTGAATCCTTCTCCCATACACCAGCTCCTCAGCCATGCATTCATCTGCTCTATCCTCCTATTCCTGCCCTCACGAGCTCATTGCACCGGGAGTAATCCAAATATTACTGCTCTCGAGGGCATTCTTTTTAAATTCCTGTCTAACTCTCTGTAATATTCCTTCAGAATCTTAACATTTTCCCTTCATATGTTGTTGATTCCAATGTGTACAATGACCTCCTGCTGACCTCCCTCCCCCTTGAGAACATTCTGCATCCTTTCTGAGACATCCTTGATCCTGGCACCAGGGAAGCGACACACCATTCTGATTTTTAGCTGCTGCCCACAGAAATGTGTGTCCGTACCTTGGATTAGAGAGTCCCTGAACACAGTCGATCTCTTGGAACACGACGTAACCCTCATTGCATTAGAGCCCATCTTGATATCAGAAGCTTGACTGTTCTTGCTACATTCCCCTGAGAGTCCATCATCCCTACATTTTCCAAAACCGTTTACTTGTTTGAAATGGGGATAGCCACGGAGGACTCCTGCGTGAGCTGCCTTCCTCTTTTACCTTTCCTCGAGTTAACCCATCTCTGTGGCTGTTTCTGCATCTTTTCCCCCTTCCTATAACTGCCATCCAACACATCCCCTTACTCTTGTAAATTCCTCATTGCCTCTAACTGTGTCTCCAACCGATCCATTCGATCTGATAGGATTCGTAACCAGTGGCGTTTATTGCAGATATAGTCCTCAGTAACACAAACTCTCCCGAAACTCCCATATTTGACAAGAAGAGCATGGTGGCGGCACGGTGGAACAGTGGTTAGCACTGCTGCCTCACAGCGCCAGAGACCCGGGTTCAATTCCCACCTCAGGCGACTGACTGTGTGGAGTTTGCACGTTCTCCCCGTGTGCGCGTGGGTTTCCTCCGGGTGCTCCGGTTTCCTCCCACAGTCCAAAGATGTGCAGGTCAGGTGAATTGGCCATGCTAAATTGTCCATAGTATTAAGTAAGGGTAAATGTAGGGGTATGGGTGGGTTACGCTTCGGCGGGGCGGTGTGGACTTGTTGGGCCATCTAATCTAATCTAATCTAATCACTGTACTTGAGGCCATTTTGGCTTCTAGTAATCTGCAGACCCGGAAGATAGCACCGTCTTATTCCTCTACGAAACACTGCTCCAAGTTAAATTAATTCTTATGGCTTATTTTTAAATTTTAATCAAGAGACATATCTCAAAAAAACATGAAATCAAAAAAGAACCCACTCTATCACTGCTGCAGACTTACTGTATGGCCACACTTAAAATATTAATTTGTCTGTTTCTGTGCTGTGACCTCTCCCAAACAGGGTCCTCCAAGACTAGTTGTGAATTTCACTGTTTGTTAATTTTCCCAGACGCACTTCGATATCCAGCTATACACTAATTCAAACAGCAAAGGCAGTAACTGTGCAGGTTCGCTGCTCTGTCAGTTAGCAATGTGGGCTTTTCTCCCCCATTTCTCCCCCTCTCCCTCTCTCGCACTGACCTTACCATGTGCTTCCTTTGTCTGTCCCTCTCCCTTTTAAAAGTGCTGTTGTTATGACTTTTTTTTTCTCCCAAGGTGCAAAACAATGCAACAGCATATAAAAGAGTAATTGTTTCTCCTAGAATTCAAGGAAATCACCTTCAACACCTAAAGTACCTCAAAAAAAGGAGCAGCTGTTACAACCAGACATTTTTACCCGTCCTCCATCTTGGGTTACCCAGAATCCTTTATCCCAATCAATTCTGTGACTGATGTCTTTCTATCTCACTACCGCCTGATGAAGGAGCAGCACTCTGAAAGCTAATGTTTTCAAATAAACCCATTGGACTATAACCTGGTGTCATGTGATGTTTTGACCTTGTCCAACCTAGTCCCATAAAGTCACCACCACGTCATGTTATGTGATTAGAAAAGGAGAATTGTTGGAGTGGAAGGTTTGCAACTGGAACTCGATGTCAACTTATTTGTTTGGCACCTACTAAATTGTTTTGTTTTAATCTCTGTTAGTTACAGCCAGCAGATTTTCAACATGTATCCACTGTCATTTATTTTGTACGTTCTTTATTTCTTCTTTGGCCTTTCTTGCAAGCAGAACTTAATTCATGAATTTCTATGCATTTCTACTCTTGTTATCCACATCTTAACTTCGTAAGTATCAAGCTACTTTGCAGTCATTTGGTCGTGTGCTTTTTCAACCCCAATAGTACTTCTCATCTAACATGGTCCGATTTGGTTCAGTAGTCTTGCTGGAGCAGCCACAAATTCTAAACAATATTTGCTCGCCGTTACTATCTTGTGGTTTTTTAAACATGCATCCCCTCACTTGCCTGTCCACCAATAACAAATTATTGTTTTTTTTCAATGGGTGGATTCCTTTTTTTTATTGTTGACTGGCCAGCACTTTTTCCCCATCCCAAGTTGCCCTTGAGAAGTTGGTGGTGAACTGTTTTCTTGAACCATTGCAGTTCCCATGCTGTAAAGCTGGTTAGGATGGAATGCGAGGATTTTGATGCAGTGGCAGTGAAGGAATCATGATGTATTTTCAAGTCAGGATAATGAGTATCTTGGACCGGAATTTGCAACTGGTCGTGTTTGTACGTATCTGCTGTGCATTGTGCTTTCCTTGATGGAATTGGTTGTGCATTTGGAAGATGCTGTCTTGGAGATTTTCTGCAGTGTATTTTGTAGATGTTGGATCTATGTTTGCTCGCTGAACTGGAAAGTTCGTTTTCAGACATTTCATAACATCATCAGTGAGCCTCCAGTGAAGCACTGGTGTTGGTGACCCACTTTCTATTTATGTGTTTAGGTTTCCTCTGGTTGGTGATATCATTTCCTGTGATGCTGTCATTTCGTGCTCCTCTTCTCAGAGGGCGGTAAATGGGGTCCAAGTGGATGTGTTTGTTGATAGAGTTGGAATGCCATGCTTCAAGGAATTTTCATGCGTATCTCTGTTTGGCTTGTCCTAGCATCGATGTGTTGTCCCAGTTGAAGTGGTGTCCTTCCTCATCTGTATGTCAGGATACTAGTGATCGTGGGTGATGTCTTTTTGTAGCTAGTTGATGTTCATGTGTCCTGGTGGCTGGCTAGCTTCCTTTTTGTTCAATGTCGTTTTTGTTACAGTTCTTGCAAGATATTTGTAAATGACATTAGTTTTGCTTGCAGATAGTGGAGAAACTTTGACTTGGTAGGTGAATTAAACATTGCAAGATTCTGGTCCCTGACTTGCTCTTGTAGTCGCTGCAAAGGTATTGTATGGCCACTTCAGCTTCTGGTCCGACAACCTCTCGGATATTGTTAAATCCTATACACATAGAAGTTAAAATTCTTATTCTGTAAAGTGGTTATATTGTGGAAGTTGGTAGCACAATTTGTCATGGAGGTGAAAAGCTATAAGTTGAAAAAAACAAATAATGATGAGGGAAAAATAACAGATGATTATTCTGGTAGATATGGATGAAAAAGGCTTGCAAGATATTCCTGTGGACCATAAAAATAACCATGTATCAGTTTGCCTGTTTCATGTCTATGTGTTCCAGGTATTTGTATTTGCTGTGTAGTAATTTCAAATATTGTCATTCTTCAACTACGATTTGAGATTGGAGTTCCTGAAATGTTTACTTGAAGGTTTTTTTAAAGTTATGGTTCCTGCTTTTACCAAACATAAATTTTCTGATTATCATTTTTTCATTGCAAACCTTTGTTAATCTGATTCAGGCCTGTATAGTAAGTTTGACTGTTCTCAATTCAATCTTTATTTAATCTCCTCCTGTCTCAATTTATGCCTGACATTCTTCTATTTGTTCTTTCAACCTTCAGCTAAAACGAATGTTTGCTGTCATCGTTCTGTAGTCTGGCCCAATGGTATGAAATGGATTGTAAGCTTCAACATTCCTGATGCTGTTTTCCACTTTTTCCACAGTGAGACGTAATCCAGCTGGACTTCGATAACAGTTGGGGATTTCTTTATCCAAAGTTTTCTTTTTTTCTTTGTAAAGTTATTATTTGTAGACCAGAGGTTAAATTCCATGATGTAATCAAGAAGTAATTTTCCATTTTCATCTTCATGAATGAAGTAGCAAGCTAACCTTTACTCAGCCTTTTATTTCTATCACCTCCAATAAACAAGAATTTGAGTTAGATTTAGGGCAACAAAATTAATCCTTCTTCATAAAATTGGAGTTGATTAGCTGTAGCAGGTTATTACAGTAACTAGTTGGTTGTTGGAGAATTTTGTAACAGATATTCTACTCTTAATTACTTATACAGACTGAAGATATTTTACTGTGCATGTGCTGAGAAAGGAGCCTCCTGCTGCCCTAGTTTTTTTGTTACTGCAGCTCTAACTAAAGTTCATCTACCATGAAAAATTTGACATATGGCTTGCACATAATTTTGTGGTGAAATCCAGTGTTCTTGTTGGCGGATGACTTGGTCATGTTTGTGTATCATTTCTATTAATTCACCTTCTTTCAAATTGTACATTTAAAGTACAAGTGTTGAATGTGGGTACTTGTGTTGCCCTTTCACGTTTCATGAACTTAATGCCCTTGGTCAGCCATAGCACTTCCTCCAAAATTTCAAGAGATATTTCAGATTTAGACAGATATTCACTATTGCATAAGGAGGTCTCCAAATGAATACATTGCCCCTTTTATTTATTATTGTTCTGGACGACATAATGGAAAAACAATATAATTTACGAAAAAGCAATTGCAATTTTCTCATTCAGATGATAAGGATTTGAACCGGATTCAAATTCCTACAGTGAATTGGATGTTCACAGTCCAATCTTTAGTTAATCTCCTCCAGCTTCACTTCCTGCCTGACATTCTTTTATTTGTTCTCTTAACCTTAAGTGAAAGCTAATGTTTGCTGTCATATGCAACTAATAATATCAAAACTTGTCTTTCATGATAATATACATCTCTGCAATGACATAGTGGGAGATAGTTTATTACATGTTCATTTTCAATTAAGTGGAGAGAAAATCAAAGAATTGAGAATTAGGAGACATTGTCAAAACAACAGAAAAAGATCCAATTCAAGAACAAAGAACCAAGTAGCCCATTTGATTGGCACCTCATTGGCAAACATTTACTCCCAACACCATCGATACTAAGTAGCAGCAGTGTGTATCATCTACAGGATGCATTGCATCAATTCACCAAAGTTCCTTGAATGGCACTTTCAAAACCAATAGCCAGTACCATTTAGAAGGACAAAGCCAGCAAATAGGTGGAAATGGCACCTGCAAATTCCCTTCCAAGCCACTGGCTGCAAACTTGAGGCTTAAAACAGATGAATTGCATACAAAACAGCATTGACTAAGAAATCACATAACTAACAGATCCAACAATCACAGCATCAGAAGCATCATGGTTCAGGCACATTGAATGTGAGTGTTGGTGAACAATTTGTAAATAACAGGATGTGGAAATTCAACAAATATCCCCATCTTCAATGATGGAGAATCCTAACACTTCAGTGCAAAAGATGAGACTGGACCATTTGCATCCATCTTGTATCAGAATGCCGGGTGAGTAATCCATCTCCGCCACCTCTCTGAGGTACCCAACATCACAGATGCCAGCCAGTCTTTAGCCAATTTGATTGACTCTGTACGCTATCAAGAAATTGCTGGAGGCATTGGATACTACAAATTATGGGCCCTGATAGGATTCTGGCAAAAGTACTGAAGACTTGTGTTCCAGAACTAGCTGTGGCCCTTGCCAAACAGTTCCAGTCTGCTGACATCTACCTGACAACAAAAAACATTACCTGTGTGCATGCTGTATAAGAAAAGGAAAGCAAATCCTAGCTAGGTCTAGCACCACATCATTGGTCTACTCTTGATCATGAGCAAAATGATCGAATGGTTGTTCTTACACATGGACAAAAGAAAATATCTGAGGTTGTTCGAGGTCAGTTATCTCTGTTCTGGGATATCATGACAGGATTTCCTCAGGTCCTTTGTTCTTTGGCCAACTGTTTTCTGCTTCATCAATGACTTTTGCTTCTTCATAAGATCAGAAATGAGGATGTTTGCTGATGATTGCAGTATGCTCAGTACCTTTGCAACTCATGTACTTACGTAGTCTGTATCTGACTGCAGTAAAGCCTGGGTGACATCCAGGCTTGGCGTGATAGGGAACAAGCAACACTTGCATCAAAGAAGTGCCGGGCAATGACCATATCCAGGAAGAGAGAATGTTTCCATCTTCACTTGACATTGAATGGCATTGTCACGGCTGAATCCCTCATTACCACCGTACTGGGGTTACCATTGACTGGAAACTGAATAGACAACCAGGTAACTACTTTGACTACCACAGCAGGTCAAAAATTATAAATCTTGCGACAAGTACCTCTCCTCTTGTCTCATTTTAAACCCTATCCATTATTTACAAGACACAAATTGGGAATGTGATGAATATGAGTATAGCTCCAATATGCTCAAGAATCACGACATCATTCAGAGCAAAGCAACCTGTTTGATTGGCACCCTATCCTCCATCTGCAATATTCACTTCCTGCAACACTGATACACAGTGGCAGCATTGTGTCTGCAAAATGCGCTATAGTAAATTAACAAGTTTGATTTGACAGCTCCTCACAAAACAACAACAGTTACCAGCAAGGAGGACGAGGGCAGACGATGCGTGGGAGCACTGCAATTTCAAGAAGAATACCAGCCTGAACTTGAAACTCTATCGCAGTTCCTTCACAGCTGGAGCTACACCAGTGTTTGAAAAATCTCTGGAAGGGAACCATTGGTAAAGAAGAATTCAGGAATTGCAACTCCAGTGGGATTTTTCTGCTCTCCAAATGTGCAGAATGCAAGCTGGTCATGACTAATGCATTGTTCCGCCAAAGAGACAAGTTGAAGACTTTGAGAAGGTGTCCGCATGATCACAGAATTGACACATAATGACTACAATAATTTGGTCTCGAGACTAAAAGGATGTTCTCCTTACCAAGGTGATGATCGATGCAGTTGACAGTGCAGCTTGTAGACAGAAGAACAGTTCAACATTAAGTGGCTTCAAAGGGCCAAGCAGAGTAATGAAGTTTCAGCAATGTCTTTACCAAAATTTAGAGTTCATTTAGTGGAGGAAATCTGGCAAGAGTTAAAAACAGCCATCACGTCAAGTTGTGATGAAGCTATCATTTCCAAGACCAGGAAAAATAAGGACTGGTTTGAAGAGAATGACCACATCATGCAAGATCTTGTTGACAAGAAGAGAAAGGGTCTCCCATGCCAAACAAAAGAACATTGCCAGTGAGCCAAAGGGAGAGTTTATCATACCTCAAAGGTGAAGTCTCAAAGAACAACTAGGGAAATCAAGAACCAGTGGTGGCTGAACATAAGTCTAAGCATGACACTTGGGGCTGCTTCAGTGCCACCAAGGCAACACATGGACTCAACACGCTTGGCCTGAAACTGGTGAAGCATTTGGAGAGAATTTTTTTTTGAGGAACACAGGAAACATGAGCTTTCAATGGAGAAAAGACTTCAGAGTTCTCAAACTATGATGAAATTTTAGATGAGAACATGGTTGCGGAAATCCCTCAACTCCCCATTAGACATGATTTGGACTCCTACCTGGTGTGATCAAAGTTGAAGCTATCATTAGATACATGAAGAATAGAAAAGCAGCAGGTGTGGATAGGACTCCAGTAGAGATTTTGAAACTTGGAGGAGTAGAGCTTACCTGTCTTGTCCATCAACTTTCCTGAAAATATAGGGCAAAGAAGAAATCCTGCTGATCTCAGGGATGTTCCTTCACTCCTGTCTTTAAGAACGAGACAAAGTGAATTATGAGAACCACAGAGAAATCTCCCTACTCTCCATCACTAGGAAGATTGTCTCTTGATTCCTCGCTCAGTGTTGTCCCCCAATCTCCGAGGAAATCCTTCCTTAAAGCTGGTCAGGCTTCTGACCAAACTGCAGGACAATGATCTTAGTTTTCACTGCGCAGGAACTTCAAGAGAAATGCCAGGAATAATACCAACCACTCTATTTGGCCTTCATCGACCTGAACAAGGTTTTGGACTCAGTTTGTTAAGAAGTGCTGTGGAAAACCCTGTAAAGGTTGGCTGTCCAGGAGATTTCATCATCATTCTCCATGACGAGATGTTGATGATTGTCCTCACCAATGGTAATATGACAGAATCCTTTGAAGTCAAGACAGGTGTCAAGCTGGGATGTGTTATTGCCCCTACCCTTTTCTCCATCTTCTTTTCCACCATTCTACTTGTCAAGAACAAGCTTCACAGTGATGTCCTTGTCTGCAGAATGGATAGAAAACCTTACGATCTCACAGTTGAAATAAGAAGAAATAACACTCACCTCGCTTGTGCGTGTGGATGCCAATGTCATCTCTGCTGTTGGAAGAGAATCTCAAGCCTCACTTCATGTCTTTGTGGAAGTATACCAAAACATTGATCTCAGCCTCAACTGCAAGAAGTCTCCATCCTTTACTAACCCATACCAGACCAAGTTATGGACCATCCCTCCATTAAGATCTCTCATAAAAATCCTCCCAAATGTGGAACATTTTTCCTAACTGGGGAGCCACCTCTCATCTAAGGCTGACATAGATAAAAGATCCAACATTGCATCCAGTGCGCAGCCTTCAGATGCCTAATGACGAGAGTCTTCAAAGACTGCAACATCTGTGCTAATGCAGAGATCCTTGTATATGAGGCAGTTGTCCTTCTGACTCTTCTGTATGGAATACACATAGATATCACTTCCAAGCCATTGAGAAGTACCATCTACACTATTTGAGATGCATTCTCCATATTAGCTGGTAGGGCAGGCATACAAACAACAGCATCCTTGAAGGAGCCAATAGCACCAACATCAAGTCACTAGTCATTGAAAATGAATTCTGCTTGGCTGGCCAAATGCTTAGGATGCCCGAGTTTGAATATCAAAGCAAATCTTCTTTGCCCAGCTGCAGGAAGGCACTCAAGTGAGTGTTTGACAAAGAAAGCATTTCAAAGATTCCCTGAAGGCTTCCCTCAAGAAATGCAATACAGATGTCTGTGCATGGGAGACCCTTAATCAGAAGCAACCGATTGGGAGTGAACCCCTGTATGATGGGATGCAATTCTTTGAGAATACCCAGCAGCAACAGGAGGGATGAAAAAGAAACTGGAGAAGGAGTGGGAGCGATCTCGAGACCAAAGGTCATTTCCACCTCCCAGAAACATTTTCCAAATGTCTGGTCAGAGATGTGGCTCCAGGATTGGGCTCATCAGCTACACAAGGACCCAGAGAACCCATGATAGTGACATGGAATTTCCGAGGTGGACAATTATCGTCCGATAGTGACATGGAATTTCCTAGGTGGACAATTATCGTCATTAACAAGTAATTGCTGATGACTGCTGGGAAATCTACTCACAAGGATTCAAATCATTTGACGACAGGGATAGAACCATTGTTGAATGAAATTGAATTGGTTTGAACACAAGCAATGCAAGTGACTGGGAGAAATTGCTTGATGGAATATTTCTTGATATTTGAATCACAACTAGTGGCTAGTAGACATCATTGTTTTGTGTAGTCCAGAAGATGTGGTGAATGGGAGACATATGATTTTATTTTTACTGGAACTGTTTATTGATCTCTGTGGTACACTTAACTCTATTCTAATAAGCACTTAGTATTTACCTGCGTCTGCCTTTCAAAATCAAAATACTGACAGCTCCTTCTGGCTTTGGTTTTTTTATTTGCAAGCTTGCTTGGACTGTTGTGGGAGGTTGGCTGAAACTCCCTTCCCCAGCTCTTTGAATGACCTTGGCAGAAGTGAGGACTGCAGATGCTGGAGAGCAGAGTCTAGATTAGAGTGGTGCTGGTCAGGCAGCATCCGAGAAGCAGGAAGATCGACGTTTCGGACAAAAGCCCTTCATCAGGAATCCTTTGAGTGACCTTGTTAACCTTCTGTATTGAAACGCATTAAAGTAGATAAATCCTCAGGACCTGATCAGGTGTACCCTAGAACTCTGTGGGAAACTAGGGAAGTGATTGCTGGGACTCTTGCTGAGATATTTGTATCATCGATGGTCACAGGTGATGTGCCGGAAGACTGGAGGTTGGCTAACATGGTGCCACTGTTTAAGAAAGGTGGTAAGGACAAGCCACAGAGCTATAGACCAGTGAGCCTGATGTCGGTGGTGGACAGATTGTTGGAAAGAATCCTGAGGGACAGGATGTACATGTATTTGGAAAGGCAAGGACTGATTCGGGATAGTCAACATGGCTTTGTGCATGGGAAGTCATGTCTCACAGACTTGGAGATTTTTGAAGAAGTAACAAAGATGATTGAAGTGGGCAGAGTGGTAGACGTGATCTTTGTGGACTTCAGTAAGGTGCTCGACAAGGTTCTCCACGGGAGACTGATTAGCAAGTTTAGATCCCATGGAGTACAGGGAGAACTAGCCATTTGGATACAGAACTGGCTCAAAGGTAGAAGACAGAAGGTGGTGGTGGAGGGTTGTTTTTCAGACTGGAGGCTTGTGACCAGTGGAGTGCCACAAGGATCGATGCTGGGTCCACTACTTTTGGTCATTTATATAAATGATTTGGATGTGAGCTTAAGAGGTACAGTTAGTAAATTTGCAGATGACACCAAAAGTGGAGGTGTGGTGAACAGCGAAGAGGGTTACCTCAGATTACAATGGAATCTTGATCAGGTGGGCCAATAGGCTGAAGTCTAGCAGAGTTTAATTTGGATAAATGTGAGGTGCTGCATTTTGAGGAAGCAAATTTTAGCAGGACGTATACACTTAATGGTAAGGTCTGAGGGAGTGTTGGTGAACAAAGAGACCTTGGAGTGCAGGTTCATACTTCCTTGAAAGTGCAGTCCCAGGTAGATAGGATAGTGAAGAAGGCGTTTGGTATGCTTTCCTTTTTGGTCAGAATATTGAGTTACAGGAGTTGGGAGGTCATGTTGCAGCTATCCAGGAATAGGAAGGGTTTAGAGGGATGTGGGCCGAATGCTGGCAAATGGGACTAGATTAGGTTAGAATATCTGGTTGACATGGGCAAGTTGGACCGAAGGGTCTGTTTCCATGCTGTATATCTCTATGACTCGATGACATTGGTTAGGCCAAATTTGGAATATTGGAAGGATGTTGTGAAACTTGAAAGGATTCAAAAAAGATTTACAAGGATGTTGCCAAGGTTAGAGGATTTGAGCTCTGGGGAGAGGTTGCATTGGCTAGGGCTGTTTTTCCTAGAGCATCAGAGGCTGAGGGGTGACCTTATTAAGGTTTATAAAATCATGAGGAGCATGGATAGGGTAAATAGGCATGGCCTTTTCCCTGGGGTCGGGGAGTCCAGGACTAGAGGGTATAGGTTTAGGGTGGGAGGGGAAAGATATAAAAGAGACCTAAGAGACAACTTTTTCATGCAGAGGGTGGTACATGTGTGGAATGAGCTGCTAGAGGAAGTGGTGGAGGAGGCTAGTACAATTGCAACATTTAAGAGGCATTTGGATGTGTGAATGAATAGGAAGGGTTTGGAGGGATATGGGTCGTATGTTGGCAGGTAGGACTCGATCGGGTTGGGATAGCTGGTCGGCATGGATGAGCTGGACTGAAGGATCTGTTTCCGTGCTGTTCATCTCTTTGACTCTGACTGTAAAAGGTGTATGCATTTCTTGAAGGGAAATTGCCATCAGTTTTATGCCGTGAGTGAATGATGTCTAAGTATAGTTGAAGTTGAAACTTAAGTGTCTCATGATTACTCCCAGTATTAGCAAGATCAGGAGGAATAGGAGAATAAACAGTTTGTATTTGAAACTGAAGGGAGGGTTTGGATTCTTGAGACATTATATTGCTTCTGGGGAAGATGTGATCTCTACAAGTTGAACAGGTTAAACCCCAGCGAGACTGAGACCAACATCCTTGTTGGGACATTAGCTCATACAGTGGGATCTGAGCAGGAAGATGAGAGTGAGGGTAACAAAGCTGGAATTGAAAGGTAGAAGAGTAGAAATCAAAAGAGGAAGGCAATGTGGTACTTTATAAAATCCCTTCTGGAAATCACAGTACACTGGATGTACAGACTCCATTTATCCACAGGGCATGAGACTCTTTTAAAGAATTTCAGTAAACTGATGAAACATAATTTTTCTTTGAAACTGTGCTGTCTTTACCTGAAGACTTCGAATTTTTGGAAGTGTGCAACCTCTAATCTCTTTAGTGATTGATTCTAATACATCCCCCATGACCAACATCAAGCTAACAGGTTTATGGTTTGCTGTTTTCTGTCTCCTTTCCTTCTTGAATACCAGAGTTATGTTTCTGTTTTCCACTCTGATGCAATCATTCTCAAATTGAGCAAATTTTGCAAGTTGAACACATTACATCTCAAAATTCATTAGCAACCTCTTTGAAGAGGTTAATAATGCCAAGGGTGGAGACAGATGGGTTTGAAGTCTGAAAAAGCTGGACCTGGAGTTTTGAGATCTGGGTGGGTCTTTTCTCATTCCTTTGTTGCATTGTTTCCTCAATGTTTTGTTGCGTTGTCATCTGTGTGCCAAATACCTTTTAACACTTCACTGTTTAAATCATAAGTTCTTGTCTTGTCAACATTTCTAATTTTGTAAAATTTAGATTCTGAACAAAAATCATTAAAATTACAGAGGGGTTTGTTTCAGCTTTGAACTAGCTCATTCAAAGGTTTGGCAGCAATCTGGAGGAGTATTATTAGGCAGGCTCTGTTCAATTGAAAATTGTTTTTGATTTGATGTACATATAGATGTTTTAATATTCAGCTAGCTCAAGATCCAGTCAATATGGCTACACTTGATTTGAAATATTGCAGTGGAAGAAATTATCTTAACTGAGAACTGAATTCTATTGTGAAGTTCCACATTATGCTTCCTATCATTACATATCAGTTACAAAGGTGATTTTTAAAAATGTGTTCAATCTTGGGATGTTAGCATCCCTGGCTAGGCCAGAATTGCTTACCCGTTCCTCATCTACCTTAATATCTATATGTGCTCAAATAAGTAGGTTAACTTGGTCTACTTTTCTATATTGCTTTTGAACCTGTCTTTCTTTGTATTCATACATGGGATGAGTGCTGCTGGCAAGTCCAACAGTTGTTTCCTATCCCTAACTGCTCCTGAAAAGTTGCCGCTGAATTGGTGTCTTGAACCTCTAGAGTCTATCTGATATAGGGACACACACAGTGAAGTTAGGGCCTTCCAGGATTTTGACTCGCTGACAATGAAGGAGCAGCCATGTTCCACTGCAGTATGGTGTTCCGTTTGAAACTGAACTTGGAGATGATAGTGTTCTCATGAGTCTGCTGCCGTGCTCCACCAAAAAGGTCACGTGTTTGGAAAGTTTCAAAGAAACGCTCCTTTGTATTTATTTTGATGCTGTTAAATCAAAGCCTTTCCTTTGTGGAGAAAACATTAACCTGAGAAGAATATTTAACTTCATTAAGAGTTTGCATTCTTTATTTTGTCCACAAAAAAAGCAGCAGTGGAACTAATTCTTGGAGTAACTCCATTTGGATGACTTTCATGGAACTGAGTGAATTCATTTAATTTTCAGACTACTTCAAATTTCAGACCCAATCTATTTACATTTGAACGAAAATGGGCTTAACAGTGATAGGAAGCGTGGTTTTATCCAGGGAATGTCAGGTCTTACCAACTTAATAGAATTATTTGAGGAAGTGACAAAGTTGATTGATGAGGGAAGGGCTGTAGAAGTCTTGCATGGACTTCAGAAAGACATTTTATAAGTTTCCCCATGGTAGGCTGATGGAGAAAGTGAAGTCGCATGGGGTCCAGGGTGTATTGGCTAGGTGGATAGAGAACTGGCTGGTAAGTAGGAGACAGGAAGTGGTAGTGGAAGGGAGTTTCTCAAAATGGAGAACTGTGACCAGTGGTGTTCCACAAGGATCCATGCTGAGACCGCTAATTTATGACATACATCAATGGTCTGGAGGAAGGTATAGGTGGTCTGATTAGCAAATTTGCAGATGACACCAAGATTGGTAGAGTAGCAGATAGTGAAGGGGACTGTCAGAGAATGCAGCAGAATATAGATAGGTTGGATAGTTGGGCAGAGAAATGGCAAATGGATTTCAATCTGGGCAAATGCCAGGTAATGCATCTTGGAAGACCGAATTCGAGAGCAAACTATACAGTAAATGGAAAAGACCTGAGGAAAAATCATATACAGAGAGATCTGGGTGTTTAGGTCCAAAGTACCCTGAAGGTGTTTTCTATCTCTAATTGCCCTTGGAGAAGGTGGTGCTCAGTTGCCTCATTGACCTGCTGGCGGTTACCTTATTTTGGGCATTGGCAGTGCCATGAAGTATCGTTCATCTCATTGCTGTTTGTGTTATCTTGCTTTGAGCAAAATGGCTGCTTTGTTTGGCAAATAAAAACAATACCTGTATCATGATAGTCTGTGACGAGGCTTTGGGTTAATTTTAGCAACATGGTAAAATGCCTTTTGCGAAATGGAAAAATTACTAGGGATTCACATTTTCTGTTGGCAAGTGTTTCTGGAAGCATTTTGAGATGTGCAGCTTAATTCTTTTTTTGTGATGCATTTATTGCCTGCAGTTCCTTTTGTTTTGTTTCTTGTTGATAGTATTCTTGAAACTTATAGCTGTTTCCTCATCAGATTTGGTTGCTACGTTGATTCCAAAACCAATAGATCCTTGAAGTACCCTAAAGGATTTCCCATGAGAGAGGTTTGTTTGGTTTTAGAATCATAGCAGGCTTTAACAGTGTGTTAAACCCGTGCTGGCACTTTAGAGGAGCGATTTAACAAATCCATACCTCGCCCTTCCCTTTGGCCCTGCAATCTTTTTCCATTTAGGCCTCATCTAATTCCCTTTTTTTTCCCTTTTGAAGGCCACAGAAAATGATGAAATAATTTCAATTGAGAAATTAATGCAGAGGAAGGTAATAGAAGTTTCTTGCAAACAAACTGACAACAAATCAATCAGGTTTGTGAATTTCCAGGTCCAATTTAACAATGTTTGTTTTAATATTTCAATTGAATGTTATAACTACTTTGCTGTTTTTCTGCATTGTGAAATGATTAAGCATGAGTAATGCGCTTTGACCTGAGCAAATTGACAGTTCAAGGCATTATATTACTAAATGAATATTTTTGATGGAGGTCAGGTACTCGTCCCATTCTACGGTACAAATAGATATCCAAACGAAATTATGTTGGTGCATGCTGGAACCGAGGTGGGCCTGGAGTTTAGAAGAGGCTTATGGTGATTAAATTGAGGTTGGGATTCAAGTTGATGAATTTTGGAGAAGAAACTATTATTTTTGTATGTGTAGAAGGATTTTTTTTTTTGGATTGATTATTACCATCTCCAGAAGTTTAGACTTTGTAATTTCTATTATCCTTCTTGACAGTTAATTGCTTCATGGAAGCTTGCAATGCACCTGCAGCATCTATTATTAACTTTGTTAATTTATTATTTTGTTTTAATAGCTTCAGCCTCATCTGCCTGTCTTTCATTCTTTTTGTGTGTGCCTCATATCTGGACCATCTTGAAACTTCCCAATACCTAAATTCTCGACTTGTATCACTCTGAAATGCCAAATCTGTTTCATTGATGCCAAGGGAAATTACTGTTCCTGAAGGAAATTTTCTCAAAGCAGCAAGTATTTGATCTAACTGAATCGCCTTTTCTGAGAACTGAACACCAATCTGAAACAGGAACTTATTTATGATACACAATCATATGTTTTAGGGCGGCAACAGCCTAGTGGTATCAGTGGAATGATAGAGATTCAGGTATGGGTAGAAATCCAGGAGACAGGTAATGTTCTGGGGGCTAGTGCTTGACTCCCACCATGGCAGATAGCGCAATTTAAATTCAATAAAAACCATCTGGAATTGAGAATGATGACTATGAATCCGTTGTCAACTGTCACCAACTATGTCCTAACTAATGTTATATAAAGCCCTGAACCCTATGGACTGTTAGCTTCTTAAGCAGTGTGCAGCACAATACATCATCAAAAGCATTACTGAAGTTCATGTAGGCTGCATCAATTGCACGACCTTCATCTGCACTCCTAATCATCTCCTCAAAAAGTTCAAATTTGTTAGACATGGTCTCCCCCTTCCAAAACTAAGATGGCTGTCCTTGATTAATCCTTGCTTCCCCAAGTAAAGATTAATTCTCTCCCAGTATTTTCTCTCCCCATGTGTTGAGTCACCGGCTTGTAGTTGCCTGATTTATCCCTACTAACCTTCTTGAATATTGGTACATTATCAGTGGTCCTTCAGTCCCTTGGTATCCCTGCTGTGTCAAGAATGATAAGAAAATTTATGTCAGAGCCCTTGCAATTTCGATCCTTGCCTCCCACAGCAGCCTGGGATACATCTATCTGAATGTGGGAATTTATTTGCTCTCCTGCTTTCTGTGTGTGTGTGTCTGTCTCTCTCTCTCTCTCTCTCTCTCTCTCACTATTCTTCCCCCGCCCCCTCTCTCTTCCCCCCAACCTCCGAATGCTGCTTTGTTCAAGTATATCACAGTCTCTCTGCTTGATTGGTTTCTATATGTCGATTGTCCTCTACAGAAAATACAGATGCAGGGAACCTCGCTGTGTCTTCTGACTCCATGCATAGCCACTTTGGACCCTGATGGATGTACTCTTTTCCTGATTATTTTCTTGCTCCTAATATATTTCTGAAACGCATTTAGATTTTCCTTGATAGTTTTTTTATGTCCCTTCTTCACTGTGCTAATGTATTTTTTAAGTAATTCCATTGCATGTTCTTTCCGCCCCTAGGACAGCTGCCATTTTGAGCCTTTAGTAACTACCATGAGTGTTTTTTCCCTTTGCTGATGATGTACATCCCTTGACATCTGGGGTTCTCTGGACTTGTCGGTGCCACTCTTCTTACTTGCAATTAGTCTTGCACTCTCTCTGTTACTCGTTTTGAATGCCTGATGTGCATGTACTTGCAAGTAGCTGCTCCTAGGCCACTTTGGCCAGATTCTGTCTCTCAAAAATTAGTCTTCCACCAATTCAATCTTTGTGGATAAGGATGAAGATGAACCAAAATGAAGTTCTTAAATCTTATTGATGTACTAACTCGTGATGTCCACTAGATGGTAGTAGAACCACAGGAAACTATGAGGTGACTGAAGACATGTTCGACATCGGACCATGTCTTGACTTTAGCAATTTTGTACATTTGAAAAGTGAAATAAATCTGATGCTGTGTGCCACATAGGACTAAGAATAAGATGTAGCCTGTGATTTTTTTAAAAACCTGATTTTACTGCCAGTTATAAAGGGTATATTGGGAGTTATAAATGTCACAGGTAGATTTGATACAGTAGCTGTTTGTTACATAGAATTTTTTTGGCATTAAAATGCATCTTTTATAAAATGATTCTTTCCATACCAAGTAATACGGGAAATGTTTTGCAATTGAAGTATGCTTGTAGTAAAAAGATTAACTTGCACTACAGTTTTTGTTTCTGTTCTAACACGTTGAAAAGTCCAACATGGCCTTAGCATCCAAACAGAGTAACAAGTCCAGCTTGTTTTCCTAAAGGCCATTTTTTGAAAAATCTCATTTGCTAAATTTTTGCTGAAGTAATTTTAAAATGTACCTTGGTTTGAATTAAATGTGTTTGTGCAAAGTATATTATTGCTCAATGTAATAAAATTGTTTCCATCTGTTCCTAGCAGAAGCGTGTTACCAGTCTTGTTGAGGAATTCACCCGTACAAAACTAGTGAACTAATATTTCCCATGTGTATTTGAATGGATGGAACAGAAATTTTTATTGGTCAATATTGGATATTTCCCCAGAATCCACTTTACATTTCAATTGTTTGTTCTTATTTTTCAGTTGGAAAGACATCATTTTCTTTGCGTTCAACCATGTACATTGATCAGTTTATATCCTTGTACTTTTACTCAACTATATAAAATTTGCAGTGATGTTAAAGAAACTCTGTATGCTATGGTGACCATCAGGAGTCCAATGGTCTGAAAGATTTAATCAGTTAAATTGTTAATATTTAGCTGTTGGACATAAGATTAAGTGCTGTAACCCAGTGTTGTCTAATGTGAATAATAAAGTAGCCACAGGCGTGGCTGTGACAACGCTATTATGGACTTTGCATACTCATTTGTATCGAAAATACCTTGCGCACACAGCTTATAAATTTGTTATTTGTATACTTTATTTTTTTAAAAATCTGCCATTGATTGTGCAAGTTCATAGTTTTTCTCTTTCAGCGAAGTTTAGAATTCTGTGAATTTACCAGTGAATCTTATCCAGCAAATTGATTAAATTTCACAGAGATTGCTGTGAATGTTAACTCAACGAGATGTGTGGTGCTTGTCCTCACTCTCAATCTAGCATCTGCTAGATTGAGAGGCATTGAGGCATTGTTACCTTCTGCTTTGTTCTGTTCTGGAACTGTTACTCAAATTGACCACATTGTGCACAATCATAGATCCCAGCTCCAAATAATATTGGTGTTTTCCTTTCATGTGCAAATGTGGCACTTGAGTTTTATTCGTTCTTGGGGTGTGGGTGTAGGCCAGCATTTACTCCGCATCCCCAGTTGCTCATGGGGAAGTTGAGAGTCAACCATGTTTCTGTCACATGTAGGTCTGACTAGATAAGGACAGCTAATTTCCCTCCCTCAAGTACATAAATGAACCAGATCAGTTTTATGAAAATTGACAGTGGTCACATGGTCATCATTAGGCCACGTCTCCACTTCAGATTTTTGTTGAATTCACATTTCAACAGTTGCCATGCTGGGGTTCAAATCCATTTCTCCAGAACATTGGTTTGCGATTCTAAATAGCTAGGTTCAGTGACATTACCACTACCTCTCCATTTTCACTGAATGTGATGTATTACCATATTCAAAGATCACCAATGAATAATCAAAGAAATAAAGCATCTGTGACCAAAAGACATTCGTGCATTTTGATTTTATTCCTACCATATTGGCAGTTAAGACACACAAAGCTTTAAGTGCCTAAGGGATACAGTATTATTTGAGATCACGTGCTGACATTGGCATCTGCTACTCCTTTTTCATTGACTAATTAAAACTACACTTAATTGTATTTTAAATTTCCAAATTTTGACATGGTTAATTTCTTTTTATTTCATTCATGGGCTGAGGGTGTCGCAAGCTATGCTAGCATCTTATACACTGGTTGATTGAGTTATAAAGATATACAGTACAGAAACAGACTCTTAGGCCCAACTCATCCATGCTGACCAGATATCCTAAATTAATCTAGTTCCATTTGTCAGCACTTGGCCCAATGTCCCTCTAAGCCCTCCCTTCCTAATCATATACCCATCCAGATACCTTTTAAATATTGCAATTGTACCAGACTCCACCACTTCCTCTGGCAGCTCATTCCTTACATGCAGCACCCTCTGCGTGAAAACGTTGCCCCTTAGGTCTCTTTTTTGTAACTTTACCCTCTCGCCCTAAACCTATGCCCTCTAGTTCTGGACTCATCCGGCCCAGGGAAAAGACTTTGTTTGTTTATCCTATCCACACTCCTCATGATTTTATACGCCTCCTATAAAGGTCACCCTTCAACCTCTGACACTTGAGGGAAAACAGCCCCAGCCTCTTCAGTTCCTCCCTATACTCAAATCCTCCAACCCTGACAACATTCTTGTAAATCTTTTCTGAACCCTTTCAAGTTTATTAACATTCTTCCAATGGGAGGGAGACCAGGATTGCATGCTGTATTCCAAAAGTGGCCTAACCAATGTCCTGCACAGCCATGCCATAACCTCCTGTACTCAATCCATTGACCAATAAAGGCAAGCATACCAAACACTATCCTATCTACCTGCAACTCCACTTTAGAGGAACTATGAACCTGCATTCCAAGGTCTCCTTGTTCAGCAACAATCCCAAGGGCCTTGCCATTAAATATATAAGTCCTGCCCTGATTTGCCTTTCCAAAATGTAGCACTTCACATTTATCTAAATTAAATTCCATCTGCCACTCCTTGGCCCATTGGCCCATCTGATCAAGATCCCGTTGTACTCTGAGTATTGTTTTAAAGCTAATCAATTGTTGCTAATGGCATTGGAATGCTTCCTTGGCCCACCTCGAGCCCTTATTCTCAGTTAGGAGAAAGTGAGGATTGCAGATGCTGGAGATCAGAGCTTACAAATGTGTTGCTGAAAAAGAGCAGCAGGTCAGGCAGCATCAAAGGAACAGGAGAATCCGTTGGGAATGCGATAGGTGGAAGGAGGTTAAGGTGAGGGTGATAGGCCGGAGAGGGGGCAGAGGGGGTCGGGAAGAAGATTGCAGGTCAAGAAGGCGGTGCTGAGTCCGAGGGTTTGGACTGAGAAAAGGTGGGGGATGGGAAATGAGAAAGCTGGAAAAATCTGCATTCAAATTGTCCATCATGTTTGGGTCTGCATTCAAATGTTGTAGTAGGATGCATGGTACAACGATGACAGTTTAACTTTCTGTAGTGTTTTTAATGTCGAAATGCTATGGTCAAGTGCTTTATTTTTGTTGAGTTCTGAAAATTCATTTGCAGCACTCTACAAGTTAGAGCCATAAGGAAATCCATTCCTCAGCTTAGCTCATCATCCTGAGTATCCATCCATTCTCCTCTTTCCCTGAGAATCCAATAACTTAATGATCCCAGGTTTTGTCCATCACCATAAGTAGAAGTTCATTCCACATGTTCAACAGTTTGTGAAGAATTTTCTGACATCCGTTCCAAATTTGCCTTTTATCAGTTTGATTCTGTGCCCAGTGCCTTGTTCTTTTGTTACTGTTTAATGTCAAGTGATGTTCTGGATTTATTATTTTGACAAAATTCAATGCTTTCTTTGAGTTACTTTTGTGCTCATCACCTGAGATTCCTCAGTTCTCAACCTCAAACCTCTTTTCACGTATTCCAGGATTCCAGTGTTCCCTTTTATGCCGGTAACAGAAGGAAATAAAACCTTTTTAAAAGCATTGTGGTGCTGCAATATGATACCCTCCTCACAACATTCTTTGAATGTCATAATTTATCAACTTTGAATTATAACTAGAACTGTACCTCAGATAGTGATGGACTCACTCAGTGCGACACGATATGCTAGCCTAGATGATATGTTTATGTCTCTGGAGCAATCTTGAACCCACAACCTTCAGATTCAGCAAGCATACTTGGGCAACAAGTCAAGGCTTACATTTTATAATGTAATCTACAAAATAGTAGAATATAGGCTAATATGATTGCAGCAGCAGTGAAATGCTACTGTGTGATGAACCTTTTAACTTCTGTAAACCAAGACAAACAAAGTTAAGACCAGCATTCGAGGAGTGTGAACTACTTGTTCATGGCCAGCATTGTTTTTCCTACATATTCGGAGGGGCTAGTTTCTGAAACGCCATACTTTTAAATATGGGAAATATTTGCCTTTGAAGTGCTTTTATATTTCAACAAAATTAGATATGCAGAGTCTGAAATGAAGGAAGGGCATAGAGGCATTGTACCGTATTGTGAAGTCAAATTTTTTGTCATAAGTCTCTTCTGTTTTAATTTCTGTGTCAGTCATTGCCTTATTAAAAATTCAGCCAGCACTTGCTATCCACCGCTAGTTGCCCTTGAGAAGATGGTGGTGAGCCACTTTCTTGAACAAGTGCAGTACATTTCTTTTCAATCAATCCTCAATGCCAGTAGGGAGTGAATTTCAGGATTTTGACCTAGTCACAGACTCGATAAGGGAGCTTACGGTGAAGGAACTCTTTGTAGGCAGTGATCATAATATGACTGTATTTACTCTGCAGTTTGAGAGGGAGAAGATAAAATCAGAGGTAAACAGCTGAATAAAGGCGACTACAGAGGCATGAAGGGGGAGCTGAGTAGAACTGACTGGAAAAAGAGCCGAGCAGCAAAGACACTGGAATAGCAGCGGCAGAAGTTTCTGGAAGTAATTCAGGAGACACAACAGAGATTCATCCCAAGGTAAAAAGGGGCATGATACAGGGAGGATGAGGCAACCAGGGGTGACGAGGGAAGTTAGGGTAGCATGAAAATGAAAGAGAAAGCATGTAATGTGGCCAAGGGCAGTGGGAAACCAGAGGATTGAAAGTTTACAACAGAGGGCAACAAAAAAAGCAATAGTGAGGGATAAGATCAAACATGATCGTAAGCTAGCTATTAATATAAAGAAAGAAAGAGTTTATTTCGATATATAAAGGGCAAAAGAGGAAATTTGCCCCCTGGAAAATGACACTGGAGAGATAGTAGTGGAGAACAGTGAAATGTTTGAGGAACTGAATAATTACTCCGCGTCAGTTTTCACTTGGAAGACACAAGTAATATCCCAAAAATTCAACAGAGTGTCGGGGCAGAACTGAGTATGGTCGCCATCACCAAGGAGAAGGTGCTAGAAGAACAGAATAGCCTGAAGTGGATAGTCACCTGAACCAGATAGACTACACTCTCGACTTCTGAGGGAGATAGCTGAAGAGGTAATGGAGGTGTTAGCGGTGACCTTTAAGGAATCCCTAGACTCAGGGAGTGTGTCAGAGGATTGGTAAATCACTGACGTGATAACCCAGGAGTAAGGGAGTAAGGCAAAAAATGGAAAATTACAGACCAATTAGCCAATTCTCTGTCATGGGTAAGATCCTGGAATCCATCATGAAGGATGAGATTTCTGAATACGTGGCTGTGTATGGCAAAACCGGGCAAAGTCAGCATGGTTTCATCAAGGCGAAATCATGCCTGACTATTCTGCTGAAATTCTTTGAGAAAGTAACGGGCTGGTTAGACGAAAGAGAGCCAATGGATGTTATCTACCTGGACTTGAAGAAGGCCTTTGACAAGGTGCAGCACAGGAGGTTACTGAGTAAGACAAGGGCCCATAGTGATAAAGGCAAGCTGCTAGCATGGATAGAAGCCTGGCTGTTTGGCAGAAAGCAGAGAGTGGGGATCCTTCTCAGGATGGTAGCCGCTAACAAGTGGTGTTCAGCAAGGCTCAGTATTGGGATCAAAACTTTTCACTTTATACATTAACAATCCAGATGAAGGAGCTGAGGGCATTCTGTCTAAGTTTGCAGGTGATACAAAGATAGATGGAGGGACAGGTAGCATTGAGGAGGCAGGGAGGCTGTAGAAGGATTTGTACAGGCTAGGAGAGTGGGCAAACAAGTGGCAGATGGAGTACAATGTGGGAAAGTGTGAGTTCAATACTTAGGAAAGCAAATGCAGTGATGGCATTTATTTTGACAGGACCTGAATATAAAAGCAGGGATTTACTTCTGAGGCTTTACGAGGCTCTGGTCAGACCACATTTGGAGACCCCAGTTTTGGACCCCATATTACAGGAAGGATGTACTGGCCCCGGAGCACATTTGAAGGAGGTTCACGAGAATAGTCCCAGGAATGAACAGCTTAATATGAGGAATGTTTGACAACTTTGGGTCTATACTTGGAGTTTAGAAGGCTGGCAGGGGAGGGGTTGGTTCTAATTGAAACATACAGAATACTGACTTGCCTGGACATAGTGGATGTTGGGAAGATGTTTCCATTGGTAGGAGAGACTCTGACCCAAGGGCACAACCTTAGAATAAAGGGAAGACCTTTTAGAACGGAGATAAAGAGAAACTTCTTCAGCCAGAGAGTAATGAATCTATAGAATTCATTGCCACAGCAGGCTGTGGCGGCCAGGTCATTGAGTATATCTAAGACTGAGATAGATAGATAAGTTCTTGATTGTCAAGGGGATCCAGGATTCCATGCAGAAAGTGGGAGAATGAGGTTGAGGAATTTTTCAGCCATGATTGAATGGCAGACTCCAGGCTGAATGGCCTAATTTCTGCCCCTGATTGTTATGGTCATATCACGCTGAACTATTTCTAAGTCAAGATCGTGAGTGGCTTGGGGGGTAACTTGCAGTTGGTGATGTATTTGCTGCCCTTGTCCTTCTCAGCAGATATAAGAAGAACTTCTTCCCTGCTGTTATCAGACTTATGAATGAACTTCTCATATAATAGACTTGATCTTTCTCTGCATCTTCTATGTAGCTGTTATCATAGCCCACATTTTGTTCTATTACTTTGATGTACTTAAGTAAACTATATAAAAACAAGGACTGCAGATGCTGCAAACCAGAGTCTAGATTAGAGTGGTGCTGGAAAAGCACAGCAGGTCAGGCAGCATCCGAGGAGCTGGAAAATCGACATTTCGGGCAAAAGCCCTTCATCAGGAATAGAGGCAAGGTGCCTGCAGAGTGAAGAAATAAATGAGCTATGTGTCCGTTTAGCACACAACACAATAATTTTCACTGCAGCTCAATAAATGTGACAGTAAAGCAAGTCAGATCTGTACTGGTTGTGGGCCTGGAAGATGTTGTCTCACAAGGAGCCTTGGTGAATTTCTGTGATATAGCTTCGGGTCCCTTTCCTTTTTCCCTTAAGGGAGTGTGTTGTCTAGTCTGCTTTGAAAACCTCCCATTGCTGTTCTACCAGCATTATTCCAATTCCCATCCACCTGGACCACATCAAAATAACTAAAGTTAGTTCTCTCCAATTGAATATTGGTGGAAGTTCATGGCATAAAGTGGGAACAGAAATGATTGACTGGAATCATGTCATAGCTTCTGGATTTTACCAGCATCAGGAAGCGTAGAGGGGGTGGTAGGTCATTAATTGAGATATTTTGGAAGGGCCAATTAACTGTAATTTTGTGGAACAATTTGGATTTCATCACTGGTGACTGCTTTAGAGTCATGCCTGGTGAAAAGAGGTCAAGATGGGACAAAAATAGAGGTTAATTGCTTAAATAAAAAATATTTAACTGCAGATGTTGGAAATCTGAAACAAAAACAGAAATTGTTGGAGAAACTCAGCAGGTCTGGCAGCATTTGTGTTGAGAAATACAGCAATGACATTTTGAGTCCAGTGACCCTACTTCAGAACTAATAGCATCTGGAAAATGTGGTATTTATCTTGATGACAAAGGGTGGGAAAGGAATAGGTGATAAGTTGAGTCCAGAGAGGGTGAGTCGAGCAAAGGAATTGTTGATAGTAATCCAGGGAAGAAGAAAATTTAGATGGGTGATAGTGAGATCTGTGAATGCATGAAAATGAGTTGACTGCTCAAAGTGACCCATGATATGAAAGGATGAGTGGTTTGGGGATCGATAGAAAGCATGGAAGGTGGTGTTCAGCCTTTAAAACTGTTAAACTTGCTGTCGAGTCCTGAAGGCTGCAAGGTCTCCAAGTGGAAAATGAGATGTTTTTCCTCTAGCTTAGGCTGAGCCTTGCTGGAACACTGCAGGAAGCCCAAGACAGAAAGATTGGCTAGGGAATACGTGGTGTGTTGAAATGGCAGACAGTTGGAGCATTGGGGTCATTTTTACAGACAGAACATAGATGTTCCATAAAGCAGTCTCTCAGTCTGCATTTTGTGTCCTCAGTGTAAAGGAGACCATGTTGTGAACAGCAAATGCAGGAAACTAAATTGGACGGAGTGCAGGTA
Organism: Chiloscyllium plagiosum; assembly: GCF_004010195.1. NCBI lineage: Eukaryota > Metazoa > Chordata > Chondrichthyes > Orectolobiformes > Hemiscylliidae > Chiloscyllium > Chiloscyllium plagiosum. The sequence continues at coordinate 84,288,385 of NC_057714.1, read as the reverse complement.
AAATGCTGCTAAAAAGTGTATCTGGGGCTTTGGATTGTGAGGGATGAAATAATTGGGCAAGTTTTTCATCTTTGGTGATTGCATGGGATGTGAGCAGTGTTGGGAGTGGAAGAGGAGTGGACTATGATGTCTGAAAGGGAATGGTCCTTAAGGAAGGCTGTCAAGGAAGCAGAGAGGAATATGTCTGGAGGTGGTGGAAGTGGCTTATGGTCCTCTGAACATAGAGGTTGGTGGGGTCGATTGTGAGGATTGGGGGACCTTGTGGGAGCGAAGAGAAGTGGGGACAGCAGTGCGGGAAATGGATCGGACATTGCTAAAAGCCCTATCACCTTGGGCGGGGGGGGGTTCCTTGAGTTGAGAAAAACAGTGGACATTTGAGGCCTTCCTGTGGGAGATGGCATGATCAGAACAGTTGAGGTGGAGAAGTTGGGAGAATGGAATTGAGTTCTTATAGGAAGCACGGTGTGAAGATGCACAATCCAGATGTTTGGATATTGGTGGCTAGCCTAATCCCGGAAAAGGACACTGATGTTGAGGAAGGGAAGGGAGGAAGTAGAGTTGACCAAATGAGTTTTGCTTCCAGTTTTCAGCCTGTTGTTACCTTGACTTCCTATGTTCTGGACCACCTAGCATTGCAACAAATGAAACTCTTGAGCAAAGATGACATCAGTAACTGTGATGCCTCGTCAAATCATGAGGATTTGGAGGTTGTGATATGGTAATATAGAGCAGTTTTCTCCTACCTCTGTCTTTTCAGAATCATCTCAATAAGCCCTGTTATCACCTCCGACATTTGGTTCTTGATCACCCAGTACCTCAGAGCACAATAGGAATGTCAAGTTCCTTAACTTCTCTTATGTAAGCCAGATCACAATACACTGTATTTATACATGTAAACTCAAACACCAGGTTTGCATGGAAAAGAAGGCACTTTCTAAGATTCTGCCATTGAATTGCAAGTGTCTGTATGAGTATAATGCACATAATGAGCCAGGTCACTTAGGAGACCAGTGGTCTTTTGGAAATTGACACTCCAAATGTACATTGACATTGATGTGATGTAAGACACAAGACGCTGGTTAGGCTCCAGTTCGCGTTTTGTGTGCAGTTTTGATAACAGTACATGCAGAATATGATTGCCGTAGAGTGTGCAGTGGAAACTTAGGAGAATGTTGCCAGGACTTGAAGCTCTGAAGAAAGATTGAATAGCTCTGGTTAATTTGCTTTGAACAGAGGAGATTAAGGGATGACTGAGTCAAAATGATGCGAAGTTTGGAATGAGTGGACAGGAAGGACCTGTTTCCCTTTGGTGGGAAACCATTTAACAAGGGCACAGTTTTAAGGTAGAAGAATTAAAAGGGACATACAAGAAAAACTTAGGTGTTTGGAATATGCTTCAAAGTTTGGCGAGAGAGGCAGAAACCTTCAACTCATTCCGAATGCATGCAGATCTGCTCCTGAAGAGCTATAACATGATCAAGTGGTGGTAAGTGGGATTAAAATATTGCAGTCAGTTGACCGAATGGACTGAATAGTTTCTGTTTTTAATGTTCTCCTGACACTAGAAAGAAAAATGTGACCAGTTAGAAGTAAATTTACTATATCACGTTGGGGAGATAATTTTAAATGGTATTCTCAAGAAAGTATTTTCACACATGTATTTTATGAAGCTTTTGTCAACGAGCACTTGTAAGAATGGTCACCTCAATAATGCATTCATTGATTATTTGGGCATGTTTTATTCCTGAATTTGTCCAATTTTTGGAGTGCAAAACCTGGATAAGCTATCACGTAGGAAACTTCGGCGATCTCTGAACTTGTTAATATGAATGAAAACTTGCATCACTAATTACAGTTATCAATTTGATACAAACATGTATTTTGGTTAGTGTGGTAATAGTGTGACAAAAGATTGTCAAGTTTGACTTTATCACTTTATTTTGAAATTTTGCTACTTTTATGCGAAAGACGACTGTCATGCTGGACTTGTCAACTCACCTCTCTTTTCTACTTTTGTAATTAAGATTTTGGAACTCAGTACTTTGGACCTATAAGATGGCACCATGTGTGATAACATTGTACACTTTTCACTGTGCTCTTGAGTGTACATGACAAAGGAATCTAAATCTAAAATATTTTCTGTCTGGTTTGAGTTGTCTTTTTCTTCTCCACCTGCCCTTTTCCTTTTTTGCACTCCCTGGGCCATCCTGGCCGCCTTCACCAAGGTTTCAGAGTGAAGAGGACTTGGATTTCGCTACCTCTATTAATTTTTTAAAACATAACTTCTTCAGCCATTTTCATCGAGGTATTTTCTGTCTGTGTATCCTCTTAAAATAATTTCTTGGAATGGACCAGAACTGTTTAGCAGTATTATATCTTGTTAGATTTTCACTCCATGATTTACATAATCTGAAAGAACAGTATTTTCAGACAGGCTAGGAACGTTACGATTAACAATGCTATAAGGGACAATATTAATTTTTAATTTCTTCAGTTATAGTTGTTGTACATTGCCCCTCAATTAGCGCCAGTAATTCCTATTACCAAACTTTGATCAATCTGCCGCAGCTAAATTGGCTCACCGTTTCCTAATGTAGATTTCAGCACTCCCAGTCCTCCTCTTGGAACATGAAGTTCTATTCAGGTTTGTTATCCAGCTGAGTTTGTGCCATGCCTGGCATGGCTCCTCAGTCTTCTGGATAGCAGTTTTCTGACTGGAATTTGGATCTGAGGTTCAAAGTTGATGTGTTTGGAATCTCTTACTTTTCTGCTGTAATTGAGCCCAAAGAGCAAGTATGCTCAATTGCTGGAATTCCATTTGCTTCCATGTCATGGAACGTGCATATTTGCAAAGTGTTTTTAGCAACTGAAGCCTACTGTTAAATTTTCAAACATTGAAATGTTACACAATTCATCATATTTCAGATATTTGAATTATTTTGAGCTGTTCCGATTTGTGCCTTTTCAAATTATTTGTACACAGTCTTTTGTGATGCTGACAGAAGCCAATAATTCAGATAATTTTCTATTTACACCCTATATTCCCCCCCTCAGGAATTTGTAGCTAAAATTACTCCATATGAGTGAAGTGTTTTTAAAATAATATTTATTGAAAGTTGGATGCACACCTAAACTAGAGCCAGTATTAGACAATAACCTTTCTGTGCAATGTGTGTAACATCTGCAGTGGTTTTGTAGTTTGTAGAAATGCTTGGAGATAACATAGCTGTGGGAGCAATGTCAGGTCGAAACATCATGGGGATCTGCAGAGCAGTGATACTCGGATGTAATTCACCATTGCAAAATTCAACTTTGATTATGTGTCCTTGAGATGCTTCTGATTGAACTTAGAGGCTTCCATGGGGAAGGAAGTGGGAGTATTGTTCGTCCTCTGACTACTTGGGTGCACACCTTGTCTGAGCAGAGGCATGGGGATTAGATTGGCTAGAGATGGCACGTGACCTGGAATGGAAACAGAAAGACACTGATTTATATAATAAATGCTTCAACTCATCTTAAAATTAGCTTCATGTACTACATATATTTGTTGTTGAATATTTACAACTGATTTTATGTTGTCACTTTGTGCACAATTAGACTCTTTCAACAGCCATAAGATGATTGACAAGTTGCTCTTTTATTTTTCATGAAATTAGTGTAAGGCTATCCACGAGACCCTTCTGTCCAAGAGACAGAATGTCCAAGAGACCCTTCTGTTTTTTCCAACAATTACTCTTGGATTTTTTAATATGCACATGGACGGCTTGAAGAAAAGCCCTCATCTGTGAAAAATCAGGAGCAACAATGAAACTCTTATTGAGTTTGTGTGTGTGTGTTTCTATACCATGAAATACTCACCCATGAAACTGCCAACCTGAAACCAGTGATGTAATCCTAGGATTTAGCAAAATTAAGGTGTTCTGTGTTTGAAATTTTATTCCGATACCTGATTTTAGCTAAATCGTTTAATCACATGAAATCAGTGGGAGCTCCCTTTCCGACAACACTGTGGGTGCATCTAAACTTCGTAGTCTACATCATCACCTTCTGAAGGGCAGTTGAGACTGAGGACTTGCTCATATCCCATGAAAGAATTAAATAATTGTGTATTATACGTAAGCAAGTCTTTTATAGCAGGTTATTTAATACTTTGTGAAATTGAGCAACAAAATAGTAATTTCCCAGTATGATGAAGTTTTGACTTTGAAAAGTTAATAAATAAATTGCAGGCTTCAATCAAGTAGAATGAACTTCTATAGTTTTACAAGTGGTAAAGCTTTGACCAGTGCGGTATATGTTCTGATCATAAGTTTTGTTCATCCCTTGTCCATACTTTAATCCTTCATATAATTGTATAATGCACATTTAGTAACCCAGAATGCAGCCTACTCTATCTACAAAGGAAAAATTATCCATTCGGACATGACGCATAAAAGTGGCAAAATTCCCAGGACATGATCAGGTGTACCCTAGAACTCTGTGGGAAGCTAGGGAAGTGATTGTTGGACCCCTTGCTGAGATATTTGTATCATTGATAGTCACAGGTGAGGTGCCGGAACACTAAAGATTGGCTAACGTGCCATTATTTAAGAAAAGTGGTGAGGAAAAGCCAGGGAACTACAGTCTGGTGAGCCAGACATCGATGGTGGGCAAGTTATTGGAGGAAATAGTGAGGGGCAGGATTTACATGTATTTGGAAAGGGAAGGACTGATCAGGGATAATCAGCATGGTTTGTGTGTGGGAAATCATGTCTCATGCACTTGATTGGTACGACTTCATCTAACTCAGAGGATTGATGAGGGCAGAGCGGTAGACGTGATCCAAATGGCCTTCAGTAAAGTGTTTAACAAGGCTTGAAGGTGGAAGACAGAGGGTGGTGGTGGAGGGTTGCTTTTCAGACTGGAGTCATGTGACTATTGGTGTGCCACAAGGATTGGTGTTGTGTCCACTGCGTTTTGACATTTATATAAATGATTTGGATATAAACATAAGAGGTATAGTTAGTAAGTTTGCACATGACACCGAAATTGGAGTTGTGGTTTACAGCGAAGATGGTTACCTCAGATTACAATGGGATCTTGATCAGAAGAGACAATGGGCTGAGGAGTGGCAGATGGAGTTTAATTTAGATAAATGTGAAGTGTTGCATTTTGGAAAAGCAAATCAAAGTAGGACTTATACACTTAATGGTAAGGTCCTGTGGAGTATTGCTGAACAAAGAGCCCTTAGAGAGCAGGTTGAGTTTCTCGAAAATAAACAGGCAGGTAAATAGGCTAGCAAAGAAGGCATTTTGGTCAGAGTATTGAATATAGGAGTTGGGAGGCCATATTATGGCTGTACAAGACATTGTTTAGGCCACTTTTGAAATATTGCGTGTAATTCTGGTCTCCTTCCTTTCAGAAGGAAGTTGTGAAACTTGAAAAGGTTCAGAAAAGATTTACAAGCATGTTACCAAGGTTGGAGGATTTGAGTATAGGGAGAGGTTGAATAGGCTGGGGCTGTTTTTCCTGGAATGTCAGAGGGTGAAGGGTGACCTTTATAGGGGTTTATGGATGAGGGGCATGATTTACCCTATCCATGAGGGGCATGGATAGGGTAAATATACAAGGTCTTTTCCCTGGGGTGGGGGATTCCAGAACTCAAGGGCATAGGTTTAGGGTGAGAGGGGAAAATTTCAAAGGGACCTCATGGGCAACTTTTTCACGAAGAGGGTGGTGAGTGTATGGAATGAGCTGCCAGAGGAAGTCTTATAGGCTGGTACAATTACAACATTTAAAAGGCATTTGGATGGGTACATGAATAGGAAGAGTTTAGAGGGATATGGGCCAAGTGCTGGAAAATGGACAAGATTAGGTTAGGATATCTGGTCGGCATGACGAGTTGAACAGAAGGGTATGTTTCCATGCTGTACATCTCTATGACTCTCTGACATTAAGGGAGTGAAAGCAGGTGTCCTATAAATCTTTCAAAGCAGTACTTTTGACTTTTACATGGAAACTCTACAATACTGACATTTGAACTTGTGAATAGTCATAAAACTCTTTTATCTGTATTTTTATAATGCACCATATTCTATTAAATATGATTTATTATTTGGAATTGTTCTAATTTGCTTCATTTCCTTCAAGGTTGGACCATCCTGTTTTGTCTAATATATATTAATGCATTAAGTACACATACACACATGCAAAATAAAATATATTAAAGGATTTCAGTTAACTTATGCCTCAAATCAACTTTTGGAAAGAGGTTTCTCAATTCAACATTCAAAATGTATCTTGAAGTATGTATAATTTAGAACTTGATAGCATGAAAGCATCCATGGTTTTCAAAGAGGTATTTTGTTCGAATAGTTCTATATTTGTTTGGTTACCGTTATTATTATTCTTCAAATCTTTATTCATTTACCATTTTAAAGCTAATGTTTGATTTCCTTTCATTATTGTATCTGGTGAATAATTCCATATGCTAATATTCATTCAATGTACATTCTTCATCTTATGAGGGAAATTCATTTACCCCCGTACTGGATTATTTCTTCAAATAGCTCTATTAATTGTGTCAGGCACGGCTTACATACAATTTAAGTTAGCTGTCCTGAAATAACAAATGTCCAAGTGAGAATTTTATCCCACATTTTAGTTTCTGGAAGCCACTCATTGATGTTGCTCATCTGACTCATGCGACAGCGAGCCACGATGTGTTTTCAATATTATGTAGGTAAAAACAATGACTGCAGATGCTGGAAACCGGATTCTGGATTAGTGGTGCTGGAAGAGCACAGCAGTTCAGGCAGCATCCAAGGAGCTTCAAAATCGACGTTTCGGGCAAAAGCTACTCTATGCTACTTTCTCCCCACCCCCACCCTCCTCTAGCTTATCTCTCCACGCTTCAGGCTCACTGCCTTTATTCCTGATGAAGGGCTTTTGCCTGAAACGTCGATTTCGAAGCTCCTTGGATGCTGCCTGAACTGCTGTGCTCTTCCAGCACAACTAATCCAGAATTTCAATATTATGTGCTCACCTATAGTTACCTATACGATTCTTTGCAATGTCTTGTTTCTGCAACTTCACTTTGGGGTTTTCATGGAAAAGACAAGTCCCTATTTTATATCTTCATTGTTCTCTCACTCACTAAATGATTTTTTAAAAATATCTAGTCATTCCAATGATTTCTGCAACTTTTATGGTGTGTTCCATTTTTCATTCCTTCATTCTTGCCAAATTTTCTTTTGCTTTTTAGCTTGAATTTCATCTTTTTTTTATTTAGTAATCATCCTAAATTTGCTGTAGTTATATTTTAATCCCACTTGTGGACTACTTCTTGTTAAGGCTATTTTGGCTCACGTGTACCTGGTTCGAGTGTGTTCCAGAAAGATGCCAATTGTGTGGATTCAATCTCCATGCTACCTGTGATAGTTCATTGGCCTGTGTCTTTGCCTTGTCCCTTCTCTGTAGTTTTAGTGTAGCTTTAGTGTCACCAGTCAGTGTGTCTCTCTCTCTCTCTCTCTCTCTCTCTCTAAAATGGAGAGAGACATCTATGGTCCTTTGTGGACTATGGTTAATTACAGAAGAGCTCATTCAAGGCATTTGATATGAACCAATCTTTCCATTTATCATCTCTTATTTCAGTCTGTCATGGCCATTTTTAGAAAGAAGTCTAAATATTTAAGAGGTATGTGCTTTCAAGAAGATGACTTAAGATTTGATGTTTTCTTCGCAATTGTGTGCCAAGTTCCTGTTGCTTGCCATGTTGACTGTAACAGGCAGCATACTGTTGAAGGCCTTATGTTGACCCTCAGGCATTCAATGATTTGTGATATGGAGATTTATGGTTGGCATATATTGGCAGGAAAGAAATGTAATTTTTAGCTTCCAACTACTATTTAAATAATTTAATTGAATGGTTCTGTCAGAGACTTGCTGGAATATTTAGAGGAGATATTATCTGTCTTAAAAATGTTAGGAAGCGCATTGTTGGTATAAGTAAGCCTTGCAACCTGTGCTGACAACTGGAGAAATCAAATACCAAATAAACAAGCCTCAAGGAAGACTAGTGATTGCAGTAAACTTGAACCCCCTTTTGACAAGTAGAAATGTATGAAAGACTTGAAATATAAACAGTTATTGCTGTGTTGATGAGCTCATTCAGAAACTAAGGTATTGAGTTGTGGATGGAAGTGCTACTGCTAAGCATAGTTCCAGATGTTGAGTGCTTTATAGAACACTGCTGTTCCATGTGATGGACTGACGAAAGGATTATCCATGGAAAGTAACTGAGTTTCAATATTTTGTTCTGTTGTCAGCTCAGGAATGTACGAAATACTGTGTTTCTTATATCTTAAAATTCTATTCAAATGTGCTTGTATATGTTTGTGTTTATGCATTGATTAATCTAGTAACATTTTCCAGTGAACTGGTAAGTCAGGAAAGAGCATATTTCCTGTTGGCTTTGTGTTGCTTCTTAATTTCTGTGTTTTTGGACCTGTTTCTTCCTGTTTGCTTTGGGCTTTGCTCCCTCCAGCTTTTTTTTTTCTCATATTTTTTCCTGTTACTTTCCTTTGTTTTCCTTTTTGATTGGCGTCGTGTGGGAAAGGGATTCACCAACATTGCACCTCAAGGTAGGTTGGAATTGAAGGGAAATTGTGGCCTGTTGCAAATACATCCCATGTTGTCCCCCCCCAAACCTTTGCTCACAGTATGCAGAAATACCCTTCTGATTCACTCATGTCCTTTTCGGGAAGGAAGTTTGCCATGCTTGTCTGGTTTGGCCTACATGTGCCTCCAGATCTCTACCAATGTGGTCGACTCTCAACTGCCCTGTAAAATGACCTAGTAAGCTACTCAGTTGTACTAATAGTAACCAGAAGGCAATAGGAAATAGGATTAAGTTGTTTGGCCCCTTGACCATTCATAATGGTCATGGTTGATTCAACATACTCCTAGCCACTTTTATGCATTTCCCCTACTGATAAAGAATCTACAAAGTCTCAAAAAAAAGAATTAAGCCAGATAGACTGCTGGAAACAACACCACAGCAGAAACAGTCCTGTCAACCTTACAATATCCTCCATACGAACATATGGGGGCTCGTCCCAAAATGGGGAGAGCTGTCTTACAGACTAGTTCAAGCAACAGCCTGATATTGCCTGCAAGGTGTTATTCCATCAGTATAATTAAGTCAGTTCTGCTATAACACACATTTCTTCAACGCAAATTGGCTATAACGCGATTGAAGAATTTAGACCATTATTTGTAGAATGTGAAATTTCCTTGCATATATTGGCTATATTGCGATTCTGATCACATTGGTTTAAATATTGCAGCTATTACATGATTTTCTTAACGCTGGATCCCACGGGAGAGGAACTACTGTGTTATATCAGAACAGACGGTATCACAGACACGACTATCACTTCCTTTGTGGAACTTTTCTTTTCCCCTTGATGGAGGGATCAGTGACCATGGGCATGGATTTAAGATAAAGGGCAGAAGGCTTAGAGGAGATGTGAGGAAAAAACCTTTTTCATCCCAGAGGAGCTCACTGTCTGTAAAGGTGATCGAGGCAGAAACCCTCAATGTTGAAGAACTATTCAGATCTACACTTGTGATGTCAAGGCATGTAAGATTATGGGCCAACTGCTGAAAAATGGAATTTGAATGGGTGGTTTCATTTTACCGGTGCAGACTCAATGGGACAAAGGGCTTTTTTTCTGGACCACACTGTTTATGCTCTCTCATAATCTTATGCACTTCAACCTTCTTGACTCCAAAGAAAATAACCTAGGTTTATCAGCCTCTCTTTTGCGAAAGTGCTCCATTGCTGGAAATATCTTGGTGAGTCTCCTTTGCAACTCTTCCAGTGCAGTCACATCCTTCCTATAGTGCGGTGACCAAAATTGTACCCAGTATTCCAGCTGTGGCCTAACCAACATTTTGCACAACTCTAACATGACCTCCTTGTTCCTTAAAATCTACGCCTTGACTGATTAAAGACAGTTTGCTGTATGCTGCCATAGCAGTCTTGTTAACTTGCCCAACCAATTTCAGGTATCTATGGACAAGAACCCCAAGATTACTTCATTCCTCTGAGCTTCCTAGTGTCCTGTTGTTCATCAGGTACTCCCTTGTTTTGTTACTACTTCTGAAGTGCATCACTTCACACTTACCAGAGATAAATTCCATCTGCTACTGATCTGTCCGTTTGACAAATCTGTTTATATTCTCCTGTAATGTAAAATAGCACAGTGGCTCAGTGGTTAGCATTGCTGCTTCACAGCACCAGGGACTTGGGTTCGATTCCACCCTTGGATGGTTGTCTGTGTGAAGCTTATATGTTCTCCCTCTGTCTGCATGTGTTTCCTCCAGGTGCTTTGGTTTCCTCCCACAGTACAAATATGTGCATGTTAGTTGGATTGGCCATGATAAATTGTCCATAGTGTTCATGGATATGAAGGTTAGGGGGATCAGCCTTCAATCTCACAGTCGTCCGCCACCACCCAATGCCTCCTGCCCGAGGCCAATTTGCAAAGTTATCCCGGATCCCATGAGTTTTGTCGCCTTTGTCAGTCTCCTATGTGGGACCTGTTCAAAAGGCTTTGCTAAAATCAATATAAAATATGTCACCGGTCCTATTCTCATCAACCAACTTTGTCACTACCTCAAAATTCAATAAAATTTGTTTGACGTGACCTCCGTCTGACAAAGCCATACAGACCATCCCTAATGCAACCTTGCCTCTTCAAGTGGAGATTAATTCTCTTTGCAAACTTTTCTCCAGTAGTTTCCCTCCACTGATGTGAAACTCACTGGTCTGTAATTTCCTGGTTTCTCTCTACCAGCCTTCTTGAAAAATGGGGGCTGAAAATGTGTTGCTGGAAAAGCGCAGCAGGTCAGGCAGCATCCAAGGAACAGGAGAATCGATGTTTCGGGTATAAGCCCTTCTTCAGGAATGAGGAACACATTTTCAGCAACACATTTTCAGCTCTGATCTCTAGCATCTGCAGCCCTCGCTTTCTCCTTCTTGAAAAATGGAACCACATTAGCTGCCCTCCAGTTCTCTGTCATCTCACTTGTGGCCAGATAGGAATTTAAAATTTGGCTCAGGGCCCTGGTGATTTCCTTCCTCATTTTCCATCGCAGTCTTGGGTACAATTTATCTAGATATGGAGATTTGTTGACTTTTAAACCCACCAAAACCTCCATACTGTCTTCTCACTCCCTATATCAGTATGTTCAAGAACCTCACAGTCCATATTTTTGAATTCTATAATGACAGCCTTCTCACAGTGAAGACAGATGTGAAGTACTTGTTAACACGCTATCGTTGTCCTCAGGCTCTGATTTCCCCCTTGGTCACCAATGGACCTTATTCTTTCCTTGGTTATTCTCTTCCCCTTGATAAATTTGTAGAATCTCTTGGGATTCTCCCCATCTTGCCTGCCAGGGCTTTTCTATTCCTAATCACTTTCCTGATCACTTCCTTTCATTCCTCCTTGCACATTCTACACTTCGCAATGGCATCTGTTGATTTACTCCTTTTGTAGTTATTATACACCACCTTTATTTTCTGTTAAGTTTTGAGTATTCCAAGGCATCCAAGTTTTCTGGCATCGATGCTGCTTTATTTCACCCGAATGGGAACATTTATTGATTTCTCCTTTTAAAAAAATTAAACTCTGCTTCCAATGCATTATTGGGAAAAGAGTTTCAAAGACCCACGACCTATTGGGAGAAAAATAATTTGCCCAGTGTCTATTTTAAACTGATGGCACCTCGTTTTTAATATGATCGCAAGTTCAAAATTCTACTATCCGAGGAAATATCCTCTCCACTACTACCCTGTTGAGACCCCTCAGGATCTTACTTCTTTCTATCAAGCCACTTTTAAATCTTCTGAGGTCTGAAAAGTTCAAACTTAGCCCCTCTAACAATTCTTCAGAGGACAACCCTCCTATTCCAGCTATTAGTCTTGTAAAAAGCATTTGCATTGTACCTTCAATAAGGTGTTCAATGGTGTTTACAGTGTTCCAGATGTGGGTTCATCACACTGAAGCATAATCTCTGTACATTTGTATTCAGTTTCCTTCACAAAAGAAGATAGGAGCAGGATGTGGCTATTCAGGCCCTTCAAGCCTGCTTGGGCATTCATCACGATCATGGCGGATGGTCCAACTCACTAGCCTAATCCTGCTTTCCCTCCATAACCTTTGATCCATTCACCTCAAGTGCTATATTGAGCCACCTCTTGAATACATTCAGTGTTCTGGCGTCAACTACTTGCTGTAGTAATAAATTCCACTGGCTCACCACTCTTTGGGTGAAGAAGTGTCTTCTCATCTCTGTCCTAAATGGTCTACGCCGAATCCACAGACTGTGACCCCTGGTTCTGGACTCATTCACCATCGGGAGCATCCTCCCTGCATCTACTCTGTCTAGTCCTGTTAGAATTTTCTAAGTCTCTATGAGATTCCCCCCCCCCCCTTCGCCTGAACTCCAGCGAAAACAATTTAGATCTTGTCAAACTCCCCTTGTACATCAGTCCTGTCATCCTCGGAAGCAGGAGAAAGTGAGGACTGCAGATGCTGGGGATCAGAGTCAAGAGTGTGGTGCTAGAAAGGTCAGGCAGTCTCCAAGGAGCAGGAAAATTGATGTTTCAGACATAAACCCTTCATCAGGAATGAGGCTTGTGGGCTGGGGGGCTGAGAGATAAATGGGAGGGGACTGGGGTTGGGGGACTCTGCAACCACACAGGACCAATGTGAATTTCACCAGTTTCATTTCCTCTCCCCCACATTATCCCAGTCCCAAACCTCCAATTCAGCACTGCCCTCCTGACCTGTCCATCACCTTTCCCATCTATCCACTCCACTGTCCTCTCTGACCAACCACTTTCTCCCTCTCCTTCATCAACCTATTGCATTCTCAGCACCCCCGGCCCACAGGTTGCATTCCTGATGAAAGGCGTATGCCTGGAACGTCGATTCTCCTATCCCTCAGATGCAGACTGACCGGCTGTGCTTTTCCATCCCTGGAAGTAGCCTGGTAAACTTAACGCTGTACTCCCTCGAGAGCAAGAGTATCCTTCCTCAGAAAAGGAGACAACGACAATATTCTAATTACTTGTTGTGCCTGCACACTAACCTTTTGTGATTCATGCAGTCGGACTCTCTACATTTGCAATCCTCAAACATAATGAGACTGCCCCGAATCCAAGGCATTTTGGTATATCAAAACCAATGTGTCAGCTAGCTCACTTACCATTTCTTTTAAGTGCTGTGGATGAAATCCATCAGGACCCAGGCACTTGTCAGCTTGCAGCTTGAGCAGTTAAGTCAGTCATCACAGAGCACAGGGAGACCATTCAGCCCATCATGTCTGCACCCGATATCTGAGCATTTGAATGTAGTATCAGTTTTGTGCTTTCTCCCTGTAACTGAACATTTAGTTTCTTTTTAATTCATCATCATCCAAACCCCCTTGAATGCCTCAAGTGAATTTTCTAGGCAGTGCCTTTGAAACTGTAACTTTGAAGCTGTATGTAAAATGTTTTTCTCATCTCACATTTACTTCTTTTACAAAACACTTCAGAAGTGCCATCTGGTTCTCTATTATCCTTCTATCAGAAAGGGGGCGGCATGGTGGCTCAGTGGTTTGCACTGCTGCCTCACAGCGCCAGGGACCCGGGTTCAATTCCCGCCTTGGGCGACTGTCTGTGTAGAGTTTGCACATTCTCCTCGTGTCTGTGGGGGTTTCCTCCGGGTGCTCCGCTTTCCTCCCACAGTCCAAAGATATGCAGCTTAGGTGAATTGGCCTTGCTAAATTGCCTATAGTGTTAGGTGGATTAGTCAGGGGTAAATATAGGGGGGTTGGTTTTTCTTTGGAGGGTCGGTGCAGACTTGTTGGGCCGAAGGGCCTGTTTCCACACTGTAGGTAATCTAATCTAATCTACATCTCCATTTGGCCTTCTCCTCTCCAAGTTAAACAGTACCAACTTCTCCAGTCTTTCGTCAGAAGTGAAGTAAACTTGTAAGTTAATTGCTTACAGGGGACAATATTCGGTTTGGTAGAGCTAAGAATGTAGAGAAGTGCAGGGAGACACATGAAAACATAAGCAGACTGGCAAACCACATAGGAGACTGAAAATGAAATTTGAAATGGTGAATGCTGAGAACGGGTTTGGTCCCTGATGATTAAAATAGACCACATTCTACTTTGCAGGAGTGATTGGGAAGGAATATATATCATTAGTACAGAATAATAAACAAATTTCTGAGTTTGTGCACCGAAACCAAGACCAAAATTAAGTGGTCCCTCAGAATTTTTCTTCCTTGCTGAAAATATATCTATTCTATATATTCTAATGATTTGTAAATGTGGGCATGTTTCTGCTCAACTGGAGCAAATAAAATTGTGATATGTATCATGTCTTTACATATTAATTTGTCTAAAAGTGCATCACTTTACTTTTCATATTAGCCTCCATCTTTCTTGCTTCTGTCCTTTCACCATTCTGTCTTTGTCATCCTGAAGCCTATAACTATGGTCAGCCCTACTATGTTCACAAATTTGATGTGGTCTGCAAATTTTGTGATGCTGCTCTCCACACTCTTGTCAAGATTGCTTATTAAAATTGAAAAGATGAATGGTCCTAAAACTAACGCTTCGGGAGGACCTGTCCATGGAAGCCTGAAGCTAAAAAAAAATGCATCCGGCATCAGTCTATTGCTTCCTGATACCAAACCAATTTCATATTCAGGCCATGGTTTTGCCCTTAATGCTGTTGACCTTTTAATTTCATTAAAATATATATGCCAATCCTTGAGTTTGTGTTATAATTCATCTCCTGTTTTGATTTAAAGCATCATCTTAACGCTTAGTTTGTACTTTTTAATGGACAGGAAGTGTATATCATGAAGGAAAGGATTTCAAAAAAGCCAGAATAGATACCCTGACAATAGGGATAGTTCTTAACTAGAGATTGCATTATAGTAATTTGGCTTTGAACAGTTGAACAGAGTAGAGGAAACAGTTGAACTGCTAGGCCTTGTTGATGTATTGCATCAGTTGTTGAACCATGCTTCTTCAGAGAAATTACCATGTGGAGTGCATTAGTTAATTAAGTTATTGAATTAAGTTTAAGAAATGAAATACTTTCACAATTCTGTTTCATTGCTATTTTAGAGTCAGTCAGTCATACAGCATCAAAACAGGCCTTTTGGCCCACCATGCCTATGCCAACCAACAAATACCAAATGCACTAATTCCATTTACCTGCAAGTTGTCCATAGCTTACTATGTGCTGGTATTTTAAGTGCTCATCCTGATGTTTTTTAAATATCATGGGAGTACCTGCCTCCATCATCCTCTCAAGCAGCATGTTTCATATTTATACCACCCTCTGAGTGAAAAATGTTTGCTCAGATCTTTTCTTAGCCACTTGCTCCTCACCTTAAATTTATGTCATGTGGTCTTAGACACATCAGCCATGGGGAAGAGATTCTCATGATCTACTCTTAATTTTCTTAATACCTCAATCAGATCTCTGCTCAGCCTCCCTGGCTCCAAGGAAAACAAACCCAACCTATCCAGTTTCTCCTCATAACTGAGACTTTTCATCCCAAGCAACATCCTGGTGAATCTCCTCTGCATTCAGCTTTTCTGATTGTGTGACAACCAGAAGTCACACATGATTTCATCTGGAGCCTAATTAATGTATCATAAAGTTGTAAACAAGATTTCCTATATTCTACAGTCTGGCTAATGAAGGCAAGCATCTAATTCTGAAGAAGGGTCACTGAACGCAAAGGATTAACTCTGCTTTCTTCCCACAGATGTTGCCAGACCAGCTGAATTTTATTGTTTCTATTTCTGATTTCCAGCATCCATTCAGGTCTTTTTTCTTCACCACCCTGCCTATGTGTACTGACACCTCAGGAATCTTTGGTCTTGTGCACCAAGGCCACATTATCCTTAGTACTTTTTCGGGCACTACCATTCATTGTGTCTGTCCTTCCCCTCTTAGATCTGCCAAAGTGCATTATGTCACACTTCTCAGGATTGAATTCCATCTGCTATTGCAATGCCCAATTTAGCAGCTGATCAACATCCGACTGTAGCCTGATACCATCCTCCTCATTATCAACAATACGACCAAATTTTGTCATCTGTAAACTTAGTAATTATACCTTCTACATGCACATCATAGTAATTAATATATATGATAAACAGGATCTGAGCACCAATCCCCGTGTACACCACTGGCTTCAATTAAATATCCCTCCTATTTGCAAGCTGGTTTTGGATCCAGTTTGTCAACTTGCCTTGGACCTCATGAGCTGTTAACTTCCATGCGGGACCTTGTCAAAGGCCTTGCTGAAGTCAATATAAATCACTTGAAGTGCACTATCCTCATCAGTATATTTAATCACTTTGTCAAACAACTCAATCAGATTTGTTCGATCGAATCTCTGTCTGACAATCCATACTTACTATTCCTAATCAGTACCTGCCTTTCCAAGTGTTGATTTGTCCTGTGTTCAGAACTACTTCTAATAATTTCTCTGCCACTGACTTAAAAATCACACAACACCAGGTTATAGTCCAACAGGTTTAATTGGAAGCACACTAGCTTTCAGAGCGCCGCTCCTTCATCAGGTGATTGTGGAGGACACAATTCTAAGGCACAGAATTTATAGCAAAAATTTACAGTGTGATGTAACTGAAATTATACATTGAAAAATACCTTGATTTTCTGTTGAACCTTTCATCTGTTTGAATGCTATGATAGTTTCACTTTTTTCATGCGTAAATCACAAAACTTTTTTTTGAGCATATTTCTAGCTAACACTCATTGTTACGGCTAACCTGAGAATGCAACTTTTAAAAAAAGGTTTTGTGATTTGCACATGAAAGAAGTGAAGCTATCATGGTATTCGAACAGATGAAAGACAGACAATCAAGGTACTTTTCAATGTATAGTTTCAGTTACATCACACTGTAAATTTTTGCTATAAATTCTGTGCCTTAGAATTGTGTCCCCCACTATCACCTGGTGAAGGACCGGTGCTCCGAAAGCTGGTGTGCTTCCAATTAAACCCGTTGGACTATAACCTGGTGTTGTGTGATTTTTAACTTTGCACAACCCTGTCCAACACCGGCATCTCCAAATCTGCCACTGATGTCAGACTAACTGGGTCGAGAATTACCTGATCTATCACCACCCGTCTAGAACAAAGGAACCACATTAGCTATCATCCAGTCATCTGGCAGTTCATCTGTGGCCAGCAAAGTACTAAATATCTCTGCCAGGGTCTCCTTTGCCTCCCATAGCAGCCTGTGATATATCTTATCAGGCCATGGGGATTTATGCATTTAATGCCTGTCAAAACATCAAATACCTCCTTGTTATTAATCAGAACATGTTCTAGAATCTCACTATCCCAACTGATATCCCAGGCTACCATGACTTTCTCTTCTGTAAATACAGATGAGAAGTAACGATTTAAAACCTCACCCATGTCCTCTCGTTCCTTTGCTTTCTGATGGGTCCTACTCATTCTTTGGTAATCCTCTTAGTTTTAACGTACTACTAAAAAGCTTTGGGGTTTTTCTTGATCCCATCTGCCAAAAGATATTTTGACGTCTCTCCTCACTACTTGCAGTATATTCTGCCTTTCTAGTTTGTAATAAATTGAAGTGTGATGGGTTCAGGGTTGTAGTCTTCACTATGACATTAATATTATTTGTGACAAGCTGTTCCACTGGTATGCAGTTGGTCAAAGGAGTATGCTCGCTTCCTAAGTTTGAATTCCAAGCAACACTTTAAATGTAATCAAGAGCAAATTAATTTTACAGAGTCATGTTTTGATTGTAAAATTGTTATTCCTTTCAGGGAACATCTACAAATGACAGAAACATTCATTCACAAGTTGACATAGGCGAGAACATTGACTGAACTAGTCCACAGATAATCTTGCCTTGCTGCTGAGTGCAAACCTGATATTCCTGTGTGACATTTTGCTGAAGGAATCATGCCAGCGTTATCAACAGGATCTGGAAATGATACAGGTATGGAAACTCAGTTTCAGATTTGGGAACCTCCTGGATTTAACTTGAATTTTGCTATGAATATCAGTATTTGTGCTGAATTGTGCAATTTTGTTTCACATTGGAGGGGGGAAATTAGATCAAAAGGGTAGTGTAAGTTCTGAAGGATTACTCACCTGTAATAACAGAGTGGGATTTATTTCTCAAGAAAGAAACCTGACATCTGTTCCACAGACTTGCTTGTGCCTGCACCTGATTATATCATGTGCAAGCTATGGAAAGTAAACGACAAGAATCTTCTAGAAGCAGAGGAACTGATGTGTTCACCTCTAGCTTCCATTAGTGTTTCTTCACCTTTATAGTTCAATGTTCTTTTGGTTTGTCTGAAATGTTTCTGTGATCACTAATTTCAAACTGATGTGACAGTTACATGCCAATCAACACAAGTGCTATGGTTTCTATCTAATGCAGTCAATTGATTGTTTTTCTCTCCATATACCCACCCTTCCGCATTTCCTGCAGTTCCAGTGAAGTATCTGAAAAGTTGCAAAGGCTTTTCTCTTGAATGGAGGTCATATTCTGAAAATACACATTTTAATATTTTAGCTCAGTTCTTCCTTTGCAAGAGTTCGATATTTTTAAAAGTAAGACTGTGTCTGATTTGAAAGGTTGCACAAGCTGACCTTGCATGCTTCTGATGAGAACGGCCTTTGATAAGTTTGTTCTCTACTGCATAACTGTCGGCACTCCATCTTCAAATCGTCAGCCTTTGAAAATACTTTTGAAATATCTATAATGCCAATTAACATACAAAGTAGATTTTTTTCAACCTTTCGAGACCAGACAAATTTTTGTCTTAAAATCTGACTGCAAGAAATTATTGAAGTGTAGCAAAATGCAGATGATCACAATGTGACCTCAAGTTTGCCAGGAATCCCTACACAACTTGAACCCAGATGCATGACAGCATATCAGTTGCTACACTTGTAGATATCTTAAAGGAACAGCTGTTGTTTGGGATCTTGCATATAGTAACTGTGAATGAGTGAGTTCTTCATACCAAGTGCTTTGATCATGCTTCAGGAACTTATAAAAATGAAGATTAAGTTTTTTGATCAAAACTTGAACTAAAATTTCCAGATAAAATCAACTGTGCAAAGCAGCACTATCCATCCTGTAATTTTATTTCGGAACACAATATTGTCAGAGCAATGCAACTTAAAGAAAGTAACACCTGGCTGATATGAAGGTACAGCCTGTCAGTGTGAAGAGTAGAGTGATCATTTAGTGATTCATGTAATATATTAAGTTGCATTGATATCAGCCAAGTTAGTTCTAGTCTTGACACATTTTGTATAATAAAATGAGAATAAATGTGACAAGGTTTAAAACTGTTCATAACCTGCTTCTGTGAAATCAAAATTACTTAGGAGCTGTGAGGAAACTTTTGGAGGTCGGTGTGGATTTGTTCGGCCAAATGGCCTGATTCCATATTGTAGGGATTCTATGTTAATAGAAAATTATGTCTTATTTTGAATGTAAAAGTAGAAAGATTATGCTTCATTTTTACAGGGCATTGGTGAGACTGCATCTAGAGTTTTCTGTATCTGATTGATCAAAGTACTAGTCACTGTACTTTTGGAAGGATGTTAATATTTGGGAGCAGTTAAGAGAAGGCTTCCTGCACAAATACTTGGAATGCACAAATTGCCTTAAAAGGAAAGGTTATCCTGGCTAGGCCTGTGTCTCTGGAATTTCCAAGAGTCAAAGGTTATTTAGCTGAAACACGTAAGATTCTTAGCGAACTTGACTGAGTGGATGTTGTAGGGATACTTCCTGTTGTGGGAGAATCTGGAGCTAGGGGTCACAGTTTAAAAATAAAGCATTGCCCATTTAAGTTGCCAGAGAGGAATATTTTTTTTTTCCTGAGGACTGCACTTTCAAGGAACTATGAACCTGTACATCAAGGTCTCTTCATTTAGCAACACTCCCCAGGACCTTACCATTAAGTGTATAAGTCCTGTTCTGATTTGCCTTTCCAAAATGCAGCACCTCACATTTATCTAAATTAAACTTCATCTGCCACTCCTCGGCCCATTGGCCCATCTGATCAACATCTTGTACTCTGGGGTAACCTTGTTCGCTGTCCAGTACACCTCCAATTTTGGCATCATCTGCAAACTTACTAACTATTCCTCCTATGTTCACATCCAAATCATTTATATAAATGACAAAAAGCAGTGGATCCTGCACTAATCCTGGTAGCCTTCCACTGGTCACAGGCCTCCAGTCTGAAAAGCTACACTCCACCACCACCCTCTGTCTTCTACCTTCGAGCCAGTTCTGTATCCCAATGCTAGTTCTCCCTGTATTCCATGAAATCTAACCATGCAAACCAGTCTACAATGAGGAACCTTGTCGAACACTTTACTGAAGTCCATATAAATCATGCCCACTGCTCTACCCTCATCAGAGATTTGCAGGAATATAGAGTTGAGGTCGAAGTTTGATCACCCGTAATTTTACTGAACGACTTGGCTTAAAGGGCCGCATGGTCTACTGTTGTTTCTTGTTTGAATGTTTGTAGAAAAGATTTCTGATGATCAAAGTAATACTCATTTGGACTGAGTCTGCATTCTAAACTTGTAGAGCTTTTTTTAAGTTTTGACATTATTAGTAATACTGATTTGTCGGGCAGATTATAGCAATAGAAGTTGCACAGGAGTTTTGCAATCAGCTAGTTTGATTTTATTGCAGCTATAATTGAGCTACAGGTGGCACATAGTGTCATTTCACACACATTTTGATTTCTCTCTTTGACAGCATTGCATATGTACTATATTTCACCCATCATACAGAATTGAGGACTGATTGATTTGTAGCAACATTCACCTTTATTTGACACAGTGTCAAAGTACAACAGAGCCCTCCAGAACATTCTTAAACTGTGCCTTGAAAGAAGAAAAAAGGTCATACTGACATTTTGCCAAAAACTGAGCCTGGTACCTTTACAGCCTGTTGCCTGTGCTGAATTTAAACTGTATACTCAACATCTAGTGGTAATAAAATAAAGAGTTTTGCATACTTCAGAGAGCTGTGTCAGGGATTAATGAGCAACTTTATGTTCAGTTGAAATTTGCTGCTGTTTGTTGCAGTCGATCTTAATGAGCTAGAATTAGTTCCCAAAATTGTGAAGCTAACATTGCTACTGTTATTTGTCTGTAGAAGGTGCAGCAGTTTCAGGTAAGGCGTGGGTATGTGGTTAAATGTTAATGTACAAAGATTGCTATCAGAATTCTGCCAATATTTCTATGAAAATGATATTCTCCTCTCAACTTCAGCATTAAAAATGCATTGAATGACGCCAAGTCACTGTATTTGTGGCGTAGCTGAGCACCAAACCCACTGCCGAAAATTAGGTCCTGTAATTCCAAATCCCATTTTAGAAATGTAAAGGTTGTAGTGTTGCATGGTGGAGAAGAAGCCACCTCCCTGTGAAAAGAAGGGCAAGTTATTTCTGGCAGTCCTTACACTTTACAAGGATATAATATCAAGTGGTTGGTGTCCCATTCGTTTTGGGATTATTTTAGTTTACAGTATTGGCTTCTGCGAGCTGATATTGTAGAATCTTGTATGTAGTTGAGAATGGGTTATTGCTGAGGAATGCCATAAACTCCACCCACAGTGATGTGTAATGTTGACTCGGGCAGAACACCTGAGGATCTCGAAGGAATGTGAATGAGCATCTGGATCTCCTGAAAGTCTCTAACAATGTCATCAGTGTAATCTGTTGCTAACATGCAAATAAGTATTTCTTGTTACCCACAAGAAACTCTTCTAGTTTCACTAGGAAGTGGTTTCCTCCATTACAATAGGCAAAGTGGGTCCTCTAGTCTCCTACATTTTGAAGGTTTCTGCCACTATCCTCTTTATTTGTGATTCCTGGGATTACAGCTTTGTGTATGAGGAGAGATTGGATTGATTGGCCTTGAGGTTACTGGAGTTTAGAAGAGGAATCTTACTAAAACTCTCAAAATTCTGAAAGTGCTGTACAGGATGAAGGCTGGAATGATGTTTACCCTGGCTGGGAGAGGCAGAGCATTTACCAACAAGGGGTCATGATCTCTAGATGTGGACTGAGATGAGAAGATACGTCTTCACTCAAATTGTGGTCAACCTGTGGAATTCTTGAACACAGAAGGCTGTGGAGGATAAATTACTAAATATATTTCGATGAATAGATTCCTCAAGTGTGAAGAGGTTTGGGCAGAGAATGGGAATATACTGTTGAAATCAAAGATTAGCCATGTGTACCAGAGGCACAGTTTCTGTATACTGAATGGCCTACTCTTAATTTTTATGAGCAGCAGCTCATACAGCACGTGGCCATACTACACAAGATGTTTGCTGTTGTCTTGTATTCACTTTGGTGATGCTCTATTTAGGGTGCTCTATTTATTAATGATGTGAATCTGGCTATCAGGTATTGGTAAACACGTATACCATTAAAACTCTGGAACAATCCTCAACACCTGAAAATACTGTCTTTGATTAGATTAGATTACTTACAGTGTGGAAACAGGCCCTTCGGCCCAACAAGTCCATACCGACCCTGCGAAGAGCAACCCAACCAGACCCATTCCCCTACATTTACCCCTTCACTTAACACTACGGGCAATTTAGCATGGTCAGTTCACCGAAACTGCACATTTTTGGACTGTGGGAGGAAATCGGAGCACCCGGAGGAAACCCACGCAGACACTGGGAGGACGTGCAAACTCCACACAGACAGTTGCCTGAGGAGAGGAATTGAACCCAGGTCTCTGGAGCTGTGAGGCAGCAGTGCTAGCCACTGTGCCACTGTGCCGCCCACAAACTTGCTGTAACTGAGCTTGTTAATTTGAATCAAAAATGTTAAGACTACACACAGTTGAGAATATTATTAGCCAATGATGTACCTAATTATTCAGTGAAAACACTAAGTACTGGAAATACTCAACTGGACAGGCAATACTAACTGTTGCTTGAAGAGTTTCAACACTCTATTTTCAAATTTCCAGTATCCACAGTAGATTGTGTTTATATATGTTAACTTAATCACCAGGTACGCTCCCTGTCAAGGTTCCTGTTTGTTTGAATGGCATTTATCAACAATTATTGATTTTTAAAAATCTCACATCAAGTTTTCATTTTGGTCACGAGGGATTTTATTTTGCCTGAATTAACTTCAACACATATTAGAAGTGCTGTCAAACAATCTAAGGAAATTACAAAAATGAAAGCTCAATTTGAAGAAAAAGTTGGAACTCATGTTGTGCCTTTCACAATTTCAGGATATTCTGAATTTTACCACTAATAGTTCGTGATGTGGCTTTGAATTGTTGTAAGGATGGCAAATATGACAGGCACAAACAGCAGGGCACTGAAGAATTGGTTGGTCTATTCTGTTTGAGGGAGAAATGTTGACGAGAACAAGAGAAGCTTTCTGCTCTTTTTCAAATTATCCAGTGGGTTAATTTATATCTAATGAAGCCAGACAGGGCTCCTGTTGGTGTCTCATCTGAAAGCCAACTCCCACTGTTGCTTCGTACGGCACTGAAACACTAGCCGAAGACATTTCTGTTGAGTTGGGTATGCATCCAGGATCTTCGGACCCGAAGCATTATCACTGGCCAACATTGACATTGCTACTTGGCAAACAGTAAATGTATAATGTCCTGATCACATCATTTAAATACTTGAATTAGAAATCTGAAGGATTTTGAATGCAAGGTACTGTTTTGTGTATAAATATAATATGTTTCAATTAATTACTTGAAGCATTAACATGCTCAAATTTGTACTAAAATATGCACGTTGCACCACACCACTGCCACATTTTGAAACTTCTTTCGGTGGCATTTGGCGATTTAAATATTTCTTCTTCTGAATTGAGTCAGATGGTGGACATCGTGATCATAAATTCAACATTTGCCCAAAATGTTTGAGACTGATGCCAAATTTGTTTTCATGCCCTTTTTAACTGCTGCTGACACCAAAAGCTGGTCTGACCTGCAGCTCCTCAGCTGGGACAGTTTGAAAGTTGACTAATAGAGATGGTCACCAATTTGCTAAATTAGATGTTCCTGGGGTGCCAATAATATTGCTGTTGACCTGGTGCACTTTTGCTTTCAGGAATTCAAGACTTTGTAGAACAGGACTGAGAATGTTTGGTTCAAACTGCGACCACTGAGAGACATAGAGCCGTTGGGTCATGCAGTTTAGAAGCAGGCCCTTCAGCCTACCATGTCTGTACTGACCACCAAACTACACAACAGAGGAACCTCGATTATCCAAAGGACACAGGAGGGCAGTATTTTGCTTGGTTAATCGAATTCCGGATAATTGAATGCTGGTTAATGTAGTTTAGCCAAACATCGGGACCTTGTGATCTTGCCGGATAATCCGATATTAGGATAATCAAATGCTGGATAGTCAAGGTTCCTCTGTAATCCCATTTACCTGCGCTTAGTCCATCACCTTCGATACCTTGGTATTTTAAGTACATGTCAAGATGCTTCTTAAATGCTGTGAGAGTATGTGCCTTCACTACCCCTCACACAGCACATTCCACACTTCTACCAATCTCTGGGTGAAAAAATGTTTTCTCAGGTCTCCCCTAAACCACTTACTCTTCACCTTAACCTCGTACCATCTGGTCGTAGACACACCTGCCACAAGGAAGAAGTTCTCACAATCTACCCTGTTTATGCCTCTCATAATTTTGTATAACACTGCTTGACCTTTCTGCTCCAAACAAAACAAACCAATTCTGTCCAGTCTCTCCTCGAAACTGAGATGTGTCATCCCAAGCATCGTCCTGGTGAATCTTCTCTGTATGCTGTCCACTATATCCATATACTTAGTGTGGTGACCAGAAATGCACCCAGTATTCCATCTGTGGTCTCATCAATGTTTATAAAGTTGAAACAAGACTTCCTTGCTCGTATATTCTATGTTGAAATGTGTTGCTGGAAAAGCGCAGCAGGTCAGGCAGCATCCAAGGAGCAGGAGAATCGACGTTTCGGGCATGAGCCCTTCTTCAGGAATGAGGAAAGTGTGCCAAGCAGGCAAAGATAAAAGGTAGGGAGGAGGAACTTGGGGGAGGGATGTTGGAAATGCAATAGGTGGAAGGAGGTCAAGGTGAGGGTGATAAGGTGAGGGTGATAGGCCGGAGTGGAGGTGGGGGCGGAGAGGTCAGGAAGAAGATTGCAGGTTAGCAAGGTGGTGCTGAGTTCGAGGGTTGGGACTGAGACAAGGTGGGGGGAGGGGAAATGAGGAAACTGGAGAAATCGGAGTTCATCCCTTGTGGTTGGAGGGTTCCTAGGTGGAAGTTGAGGCGCTCTTCCTCCAGCTTCATCCAGCGATGGAGGAGTCCAAGGACCGGCATGTCCTTGGTGGAGTGGGAGGGGGAGTTGAAGTGTTGAGCCACGGGGTGGTTGGGTTGGTTGGTCCGGGTATCCCAGAGGTGTTCTCTGAAATGTTCCGCAAGTAGGCGGCCTGTTTCCCCAATATAGAGGAGGTCGCAGCGGATGCAGTAAATGATGTATGTGGAGGTGCAGGTGAATTTGTGGCGGATATGGAAGGACCCCCTACCTTTTCCTCCGCTACATCGATGACTGTATCGCTGCTGCCTCGTGCTCCCGCGAGGAGGTTGAACAGTTCATCCACTTTACTAACACCTTCCACCCCGACCTCAAATTTACCTGGACCATCTCAGACTCCTTCCTCCCCTTCCTAGACCTCTCCATTTCTATCTCGGGCGACCGAATCAACACGGACATTTTATATAAACCGACCGACTCCCACAGTTACCTAGACTACACCTCCTCCCACCCTGCCCCCTGTAAAAACGCCATCCCATATTCCCAATTCCTTCGTCTCTGCCGCATCTGCTCCCAGGAGGACCAGTTCCAATACCGAACAACCCAGATGGCCTCCTTCTTCAAAGACTGCAATTTCCCCCCAGACGTGGTTGACGATGCTCTCCACCGCATCTCCTCCATTTCCCGCTCCGCCGCCCTTGAGCCCTGCCCCTCCAATCGCCACCAGGACAGAACCCCACTGGTCCTCACCTACCACCCCACCAACCTCCAGATACATCG
>NC_057714.1:84223164-84261738 GCF_004010195.1 Chiloscyllium plagiosum | reverse complement strand
TATCACCCTCACCTTAACCTCCTTCCACCTATCGCATTTCCAACGCCCCTCCCCCAAGTCCCTCCTCCCTACCTTTTATCTTAGCTTGCTTGGCACACTTTCCTCATTCCTGAAGAAGGGTTCATGCCCGAAACGTTGATTCTCCTGCTCCTTGGATGCTGCCTGACCTGCTGTGCTTTTCCAGCAACACATTTCTCCAGCATCTGCAGTCTTCACTTTCTCCGTATATTCTATGTCCCAGCTAATCAAAACAGTCATCCTGTTTGCCTTCATCACCCTGTCTACCTGTGCTAACACCTTCAGGGATCTATGGACTTGAATGCCAAGGTCCTTTGCTCCTCAGTACTCCCTAGGAACCTACCATTCATTGTGTGTATATCTTTGCCTTATTAGGCCTCCCAAAATGCAACACCTCACACTTGCACTTGCTTTCCCAAATTAGCAGTTGACCAACATAAACACCACAATTTCTGTGTCTTCTCATTATACCTTCAACACTCACGTCCAAATCATTCACGTAAATAACAAATAGCAAGGGTCCCAGCACCCATCCCTGTGGTACACCACTGGTCAGAGGCTTCCAATCACAAAAACAACACTCCACTACCACTCTTTGCCCCCTACTTACAAAGCAGTTTTAGATCCAGTTTGCTAACTTGCCTTGGATCCCTTGGGTTTTTTACCTTTCAGAGCAACCTTCCCTGTGGGACCTTGTCAAAGGCCTGACTGAAATCCAAGTAGACTGCACAATCCTCATTAATATATTCAGTCACCTTTTCAACTAATTAATTAGATTATTTAGACAGGATCTCCCTTCAACAAATCTGTGCTGGCTCTCCTTGACCAATCCTTACCGTTTTCAAATATTGATTAATCTGATCGTTCAGGAGTTTTTTCCCTACCACTGGTGTCAGACGAACTGGTCTGTAAATTACCTGGGCGCAAGTGAGGATTGCACATGCTGGAGATCAGAGTTGAGACTGTGGTGCGGGAAAGGCACAGCAGGTCAGGCAGCGTCCGAGGAGCAGCAGAGTCGATGTTTCAGGCAAAAGCCTTTCATCAGGAAGGGTCTTTTGATGAAGGGCTTTTGCCCGAAACGTTGACTCTGCTGCTCCTTGGACACTGCCTGACCTGCTGTACTTTTCCAGCACCACATTCTCGACTGTAAATTACCTGGTCTATCCCGGCTGCCCCTCTCGAACCTGAATTTCACTATTGGCGTTCTAGAACTGGTATTGGGTCCTGTTGACACATTTAAGGCATTTTACAGCAAGTTTAAGGCAGTTATTCTGGATAAATAGGTCAACTAAGTACACCTCTAGCTCAGATAGGGTGAACAGTTTGCTTTGTAAAATTTTGGAGGTTTTAGGAGTGTGAAATGGTCAGCTGGAAATATAATTTTTCCTCCATGTTATCAGTGCAAAGGAAACTGGGAGATAAATTTATTCATCAAATTCTATTTAAAATAATTGTCATCTATAGCATTGTCCACTACACTGTAGTTCTTGTCTCATTGAGAACCAGTATTTGATCAAGGAAAAGTAAATCCAAACTTATAGGTAAAATAATCTTTCCTGACATTCTTCCAACAGCTATTGCTTTCAATTAAATAGGTTCCAAATGACTGTTAGTGCTTCAGCTTCTGTAAACTTAGGCCAAACTCCTAAACAGCTACTTCTGAGAAAACAGATGTTAACTATCCTCAAATAACTCTGAAGAATTTAACCAAATGTTGGTATATGTGGTTTATATTGGATAGTGCACCTTAAGTCGAATGAGGATCAACTGATCGTTCTTGTTCAAGTATTTTTATTTACAGCACTTGCAAATTTTTACAGTTAAATGGAACCAGACTTGTGTCTAGAACACTGAGAATTTGTGTGGTGTTAACATGCCATATATTCTTACGTGATGCTAGAAATTACAGCAAGGTCACTGTCTTCCTTCCAAACCAAAATTTTAAAGCAAAACAATGCAGGAGTTCTTACTAAAAGCATATTCAACTGAAAGACTACTACTGTACATTATGTTGAGCCAGCTCAATGGAGTTTTAGATCATGGTATGTGTCTGTTTTTCATTAACACTATAAAGTTTTATAGTATTAGTCTGGCAGAGAGATATGTATTTGCCCTTGTTTTGCTGCTAATTTTGGAAATATTTCTTTTGGGTGGATTATTACTGTAGCATCATAGCTGTGTTTTTGGGCTGGTAATCCAGAAAGCTGGACTGATGATCCAGAGATATGAGTTCAAATTCAATCACAACAGCTGGGAAATTTCAACTCTGATAATTTAAAAAAAGTCTATTTTTCTAATTAAAAGCCTATCTGATTAATAGTGAGGTAAAATAACTAGTCTGGTTCTCCAGTATTGTTTCAAAAAACAAATTTTCAGTCCTTGCAAGACCTGGGTAATGTATGATTCCAGACCAACACCACTGTGATTGACTTTTAATTGCCCTCTGAAATGGCCGAACAAATTCTTATTGCATCATAATTTAACAACAATAAAAGGATGGACCTTCTGGAAATGAACCTAAACAATGCTTGTTGAAACTCAGCAACAAATTTTGAAGAGTAGAACACTGAAACCTAGTCTGCAAGCATGCTTTCACTGTTTCATTTTGAAAAAGAAAACTTTTGGATATGTTATCACATCTAGAGGTGGGGACTTAAACCTTGTCCTTCATTCTCAGAGGTAAGGACACCACTACTGTGTCACATGACCACCTTGTTCTGATACATAAAGCAACTTTTAATTAACCTATTCTGATATATTATGACACATTTCTGGGGCAGGTGGGCTTGAACTTGGCTCTTCTGGCCTCGAGGCACTATCATTGTGCCAGACAATCCTGGGACTTCAGTTAATGCTGTCCACCAGACTCAAGAAAGCACCAAGTACCATCAATCTTGAGGGGCTGCCCTCAATGTCTGCAGACTTGCACCAAATTCGGGAGAACTGACCCATGTATTGCCCATGGCAGGACAACTGCACCAGAATTGGTAACATGTTGGTCTGCATTCGCAGGAGATGAACTGCAGGTATTACGAAGTTGACTCTGAACCCCCAGAGTTCACATGACATCAGCTCAAGTATCCTGCCTGTTGCCACAACTTTTGTTTCACAGCTGTTGCCATCTTCATGTTGAACATACCCTTGAAGATAGAAAACACAGGTAATGTGTTCTGGTTGAAGGCTTCAGTTCTGGTCACCAAGAACGGCGGCACGGTGGCACAGTGGTTAGCACTGCTGCCTCACAGCGCCGGAGACCCGGGTTCAATTCCCGCCTCAGGCGACTGACTGTGTGGAGTTTGCACGTTCTCCCCGTGTCTGCGTGGGTTTCCTCCGGGTGCTCCGGTTTCCTCCCACAGTCCAAAGATGTGCAGGGTCAGGTGAATTGGCCATGCTAAATTGCCCGTAGTGTTAGGTAAGGGGTAAATGTAGGGGTATGGGTGGGTTGCGCTTCGGCGGGTCGGTGTGGACTTGTTGGGCCGAAGGGCCTGTTTCCACACTGTAATCTAATCTAATCTAAAACAACCTGGCAGCACCATTACTGACCAAAGTGGCTGAATTCATAAGGACATAACTGCCAGGCTGAGCGTTAAGCAAGGAGTGAGAAAACCAACATTGAGTACAATCTATTTGATCTCATCATCATCTTGATTCACCTGAGGCAAATGCAACCACTCATGGCTGCTTTGTTGGAACTCAACACTTGAGTCAGATATGGAGACCAAATTTTGTCTTTGTAGAAAGAATATCCTCCATTGTATTCTTGCAATATACTTGCTTCAAGGATGACATCTACTCAGTGTTACAAATTTTTACTATGGGCCTTTGTGACCAAACAGGCTGACTGTTGACCTGCAGATCTTTCGACTCGTGAGGTAATGGGATCTGGAGTGCAAAATTTGTTTCCCTTTCCTTGCTACCAGTCCACCTCATGGTTAAGGCATTTGGATTCAAAGCATGATGCAACTTGGATAAGTTGCCATTTTGAATGATTGGTGCAAAGCTCCTCCCAGTTATTCATGTCGATGCTGCCATGCTTCATAGAGAACTTCACAGGTGCTTTGTAATAGCTTTTTTGTCTTCTCTTGACTGCTGTCCATTTGAAAATGAAGAAAACAGTCCGTCAGGAGTGATGCTTTTCGGTCATCCAGACGTAGTATCTGGTCTGTCGTAGATGAGTTTGTGGTTTTGCTTGAATGTTGATATTGTAGACTTCATGAAAAACACAATCATTTTGTTTACTGGTTGCCTTCTCACTGATTCTAGAGAATGAGGTACAGACATTGCTGATGGCATTTCTGGAGTACTCTTTTGTGTCACTTTTATGCGGTTCAGGTCTCACTGCGGTACAGGAATGTGATAACAACTGCTTTGCACATGCAAACATTTGTTGACTTATGAAGGTCTTTGTTGTTAAGCTTGAGCTGCTAGAATTTGTAGAAGGCTGACCTGGAGAACTGATCCAGTGTCGATGGTGGCCTTTTGAGGGAGCTAGCTGTCAAGGTTTGGGAAGTACACACTATGTTCCAGAAGCTCTCCTTCATTATATATGGGGTGTAGAGTATTTTATGGAGCTCTTGTGTTGACATGTGTTTTGTTTTGATAGCATTAAAGAATAGCTGAATCTTTTGAATGCAGAATTAAAAGTTGTTGAGTATATCTGTTGTAGGGTGAGCAACAACACTGCGTTTTCCTTGTGCACTGCTGATCATGTATGTCTGTGATTGGTAGTTTAATTTCGGCATGGAGATGACAGTTTGAAGAAGTTCCATCTAGGCGGTGTTTAATATTCATGCCAGAAGGCAGTTGATCTTTGAGGTGAATAGCCAGCATCAGGTAAATTGTGAATAGCATGTCTCTGGAAGTTAATTTCCAGCTACAGGAAGTAGGCAATTAAGGTGAGTACGATTTTCCCTGTTATGGACAAAAGAGAAATGCCTCAATTGTTCCCACAGCGTAAGTGCTATTGTTTCTTTAGGTTCTCGTTAAAACTGTCATATTCTTGTTGTTCGAGGCGTGGGGGAGAGTGGGAGTGTTGTGGAATTCCTTTTCCTCCTATATCCCTGTGATGCGTACATGGATGGCATGTACTATACTCAATGTGAAAGATTCAGAACAACCCATAGTTGCGCAGATCTGGGAATCTGAGGTTTCAGAGACATTTCAGTATCAATAGAGTTGTATGCTGCTTCAATTTGGAAACTCTTCATCCCTTACTCAACCATTACTGTCAAGCTCCAGCTATCAGCTCTGGTTCATTGAAGATTGTAAAGGACACCATCCAGCATAGCTAAGGAAAAGATGCCCAATTGGTGAAGATGCAACATAGGACTGACTATGTGCTGAAGACAGAGCTAAGTGAAAGTGAGGACTGCAGATGCTGGAGATCAGAGTTGAGCGTGTGGTGCTGCAAAAGCACAGCAGGTCAGGCAACATCCGAGGAGCAAGAGAATCGACATTTCGGCATAAGCCTTACGCCAGCACCACATTCTAGACAAAGCTCGGTGATCACAGCTACTGGATTAGAAGAAAGTTCTTCCCAGTTATATCACATCTGGTTGTGAATGTGGTGGACAATGAAAATCAACAGAAGGAGTTAGCTCCATAAATATCTCTATCATTGTGGTGCAGGAACATGGTATGTGAATGCAACAAACAAGGGCATTCATTGCCAGACCTCATTACGACATTGGTCCAAATGGACAAAAGAGCTGAACTTTAGAGTTGAGGCGAGAGCAAAACCTCTTGCTTGAGTCTGGCATCATGGAGGCCTGAGGATATTAAAGTTAATGGGATTAGGAGAAAAATTTCCACTTCCTGAGTAAGACTCAGTACATAGGATGAGGGATGTGGTTATTCAAAGCCAGTAATCTTCGCCCCAGAGACCACTGCAAGTAGTTCCTAAGAGATGTGTCGTTCGATTTTGGACTAATGACCTTCAGAAGCTTCATCCATTACTTATCCCTTAACATGAAATTAGAAGCGGGAATGTTCTCTGCTTGTACAGTGTTCAGTTTCATGTACAACGCGTTAGATAATGAAACAGCCCAGTGTCCTCATGTAGCAAATCAACAACACTCGGGCTTAGGTTGATCAATGGCAAGTAACATTTCTGCCCTGAATCTGACATTTCCCAACTCCACTATTTCTAATTATCTCCTTTTGATATTCAACAATCAAATCTTTTCAAAATCCTCCACCATTGTTGCTTTTCGCCATTACCCATTCACTATTTAACAGTTCTAATTCTGTAAAATCTTATAACAAGAGGAGAACATCAGAGGTTGAATATTTTGTGAAGAGTAGTTACCACCTGGACATCCTCCCCCCAAAGAGGAATATATTTTCACCATACTCAATCCGAATATCATGAGCGTGATGTAAAATGCCCCACCTATCCGGGATGAGTGTAACTCCAACAACACATTAAGCTACACACCTCTGTGACAGTGTAACATACTTTGATATCATTCCATTGTCCAAATGGAACACACTTTCTGCTCTACTGGTATATTGTAGCTAAAGCCTGTACCACTACATGATGCAGTGCAGTAACCTGCTAAGGGTCCTTTAACAGCAACTGCTAAACATGCAACCTTTTTTGATTAGATGTTTGAGGCCAGTAAGTGTATGTGAACACTATCATTAGTAAGTTCCCCTTCAACTTAGTTTTCAAGTCAAAATGAAACCTTAGCAATGTAATTTTAGTGTTGCTAGAGCAAAATCCTGGAACTCCCTACCCAGCAGCTTTGTGTGAGTTCTGACATCACACGCACTACAATGGTTCAAGAAGCCAACTTATCACATTCTCTCACAGCCACGGTTGGGCATTAAATGCCAATAGTGCCCTTATCTCATTGAAAGCAAATTCTTGATTTCTCAAATTTTAGTAGATAGTTATCGAAGTAGTTCTGAAAAGATTTTAAATAATTTGGGAAAAATAAAGCAAATATTATACAAAACCTAACACTTTATTTTGTCTTGCACTTCAGACGAATTTTCATTTGTTCAGAAAACACAAGGAAGCACCTAACATTTTAGCAAAGCACGCATGTGGTTATCGTGCCTTTTTTTAAAATCATAAACCCTGCTTTATAACTTAACAGACCTTGCCTTATAGCTATGAGGGATATGACAAGAATGGTGATATTAAATTTCTGTAGACTAACAGTAATTTTTTCCATACTGATGTCAAAAATGTTGAACATCTGGAACCTGCCGCGTAAGTGCATGGCTCACTCGCTCCAGGAACATTTTTATCAATTTTTAGTTATTCTCTTGTTAGCTACTAAAATTTTTTCATACAATGCTTCATATCAAATAAAGACTTGAGCAGTTGTATTTTCTCGTATTTTTTTAGAACGAAAGTTAAACATGGGGAAGTCACCTTTAAAATCTTTTTTTAATGTTAGCAACCCATGGGTTTTTTGTCTTTAAGTGCACCTTGGAATGCACAGTAAAAATTTGCTTCAGTACCTGAAATAAAAACCACTTGACAGTTTTATTTTGAAATCATATTTACACCTTTATTGCACGCAATAATTCAGATGCTGATAGAAGGCAGTAATGCCACAAGGCTCATGTTTCCACATTGAGAACAAAGTTTGCAATTTGTTTTGGGAGTTCATAACAATTTTTTTTCAATCTGAAAATTTGAAGTTGTTTATTTAGTTCTGCGTATTAATTGTATGGAACAACTGTCATTATTGTTGTTGAACCAGTCATGGGGGCTTGAGAGAACTGAGAATCTATTAATTTCTCCTCCGAAAAATTCCCCCTCGATGGTTCTACTTGAAATCTAGAACTTAGTGTATGAAGTCTTATGGGAGAACTCCGGGCCTAACATATTCAGGACACATATTTGATGTAGTAACTAACATTAATTTTGATGTTAAAAGTAAAATGTTAAAAAGGTCAATTCAGTTACCAAGTGTTTAGTTTCTCCAGTGATTTTATTCAGTAAATATTAGTTGTTAAACTATATAAATTAACTAAATTGTCACTCACTGCTGAGTTCTCGGATATCCATTGAAAAGGTTTCTGCAATTTTCTTCCTAGTCTGTGTGATGTAATTTTACCTCCAGCAGGGTATTTTAGTGATGCTGATGTTCTCCCTTGTAACATAAGCTAAATGTGGATATCTTGATATTGAAGAATCCAATAGACCTTTATTACATACAGACATTACATTCTTCATTCACATCAGTATCTATCATTAAACTATTAGATTGCAAGTAAATAAACAGAGGTAAGGTGCTGTCTGATGTCTTTATGCCCTCAGGTCACAGGCCATGATTTAGTAATGATATAATAAACCTGTTTCTTAAACCTACACTGACATATTGACTGAGAAATTTAATGCAACTGTCTGCCTAGTAAGGCGAGGAAAATAAAATAGTGCCTGCCTTCCTACTTCCTTGTAACAAATGAGTTAAACTGGAAAACATGGACTTAGTCTGTACTTAATAATGTACAAACTCTTGCTTAGGTTCACACATTATGACAGGCACGTGAGATACTGTGCTGCTGACCAGCTATTTCAGTGGAATCATGTCCGTTAAGGAATGCTGCCTCCAATTCGGAGAGTAGGAGAAAATTGGCGTAGAAAATTGTTGATGGTTTACCACAACTGAGTCTGATCACAATAAAAACTGATGTTTTTGAATATTATAAACATATGTTCTTGAAGAAAATAATGTATTAATGGTGTGCTATTTCTTTTTTTATTTTGCACTGAATTTTAGTGTTGTTCTGAATGACATCTAATTTATTAATTAATAAGCCAAAGCTTTAAGTGAACTAGAATTTACACTCATTGTGCATTTATTATCATTATTTGTAATTTTAAATTATTCTACAAATATTTAAGCAGTATCAATTTGGTTTGTTGGCAAGTGAAGATTTTCAGAAAATATAAGTATTTTTGTACAATTGGTTGCTAAACTTTCCAGTTGAGGGCAATGTTTGCTGCTTCAATGTTCTAGGAATTATTGCGTTGTACTAGGTACAGATTGTCACCTGAAACAAGTCTGCAGTTTTCTTTGAATAATAAAGGGAAGTACTGGACATGTAACTGCACTGCTAATTGTGGAATGTACCATGCCAACAACATGAATAAATATTTGGCTGTTAGTTAAGTCATTATGTAAACTTTGAATTTAAAATAAAATATTAGTGGACTATGTAGGTTATCTGTAACAAAAATACGTTTTCCAAAAAGCTGTGTTTGGGTGCAACTGTTGTGCATTCCCTGTCTTTCAAACTGAACGGTGACAGGCGAACTGTGAACGATGTTTTTCATATTGTGCAAGGGTACACCTGTGTCAGAATTTAAAATTTTTCAACCAGTGGAATACTGTTTCTGCATCAGTTACTGGATTCAGTTATTAAATGAAAATGTTGGATTAGGGAAGATTTAACACTGTCTGCTTTCTAAAATTTTCTAACTTTGGCACGGCTGAGTACCTTACTGCTTACAAAATCTTGTCTCAACAACTTGTCCCATGGTTTTGTAATGCACTTTGGATTTTTGAGAGAACACATTGAATGCTGCTAATATATTCCAACTTGGAATTAAGTATCAACAAACGTGAAACCTTTGAGTACGTTAATTTTTAAACTCAAACATTTGCAACAGTTTTTTCCTTCAATTGAGAGCCAATTTTCCACAATACAACCGTAATGAAAATCACTGTACTGGCTGTGAGGAAGCTGCCATTTGAGAGAGCTTGACCAGCAATAATAAGGGTAGAATATTAAATTGCATATTTCTACTGGCAATTAACATACTGCAGTGGAAACAGCAAGTTGTGTGATTGCCACATTGCACACAGAGGAAAAATCATTTCAGCTACGGATCTGTACAATTGAGCAAGTTAGTATCCACCCTTCTGCTGCAGCAGGAGTATTTCTTTGGCTGCGATCATTGTACACTGTTGAAGCAATGATCCAAACATTGCCCTGGAATATCTGAGAATGCTTCAGTTAAGCCCATTTTTTGATAGGTCGTTGTAATCTGCATTGGGATGTTCACGTTACAATGTGTAGCTGCTTGTGCAGTCACTGTTATAAATCCTTCTAATGGTGTTGCATTCAAGATACGATTTCACCCCCACCCCATCCAAGGATTCTGAAAGTGTGTTGCTATTTCAATAGTAGATATAGCTGAGTTGTTCCACATTGCAGCAATGACTTATCAATGCATATAAAATAAGCCATTAAGACAAAATTGTTTTACAACTCCCAGATCTGCAGCCAGTAATTGGCTGATTACCAAGTGTTTTAGGTACATTATTGCACTCTTTTTGGTTTGGAGATTCTCCACAAGGCAAAATATTGTTTTGGGACTTGTATTTCAACACAAATCACATAGTATTATGAGTGTCTGACTTGTACATGATTATTTTTAAGACTGACCCAACACCCTTGCAGCACTCCAATTAGACTGACCAGGGAGCTTCATCCACACTGTATTACCAGAGTGTACTTCGGTGAGTGGTTTAGTAATCCTGTCAGAGTATAAATGCTGATGCCTGCAAATTCCTGAAAGCCATCTTCCATCAAAATCTAGAGTATAGGAGTGTTACGACTAACGATGTGAGGTCTTGCAGCTGCTGCCCATGAGGTTTTTTGTGCAACTTTTGGCTGGGAACCCTGTTAGACGAGACTCTGTATTTTGTGAATAGTTATTTGCTAATCTTGGTGGCATTCTCAATCTTGCTCTTGCACTCCTTTACAATTAAATGATATTAAATCTCTTGATATCCCCCAACTCTTTGACAGCCACTGCAGATTTTCAGTTTGTGGACCATTATACATGAATAGTTATTTGTAATCGGAAATCTCTCAAACATCTCTTGAGTTTCTCTCAAAATTCAATGTGGTAACTGAAGTAAGGTGGCTATATTCATCAAGTTACTGCAATAGTCATAAACGAGACAGCATGGTTCAACCAGGTAGCTCATAAAGGTTATCTTCATCTTTGAATCAAGACCTAGCCATAATCTTGTACTGAAGTAATGGGTGTCTGGCTTGGAGAACACCGATGGATGAGGCCAACATTTGGTAACTTTTTGCTTAAGGTCTCTTGATATTCTGGGTCCATAGAGTATGCTGTAGACTATTGATACAAACTTCTGTGCCAGTGTATTTTGAAAGAATTACTAACATGAATTTCTCATGTGATACAGCAGGTACACAACGTTGCTATCCTTGGAATATCTGGTTCCCTCGGGCAGTTCATTCATCTTGTTAGTCAAATAAAGTTGGAGGCAGTTATGTTCCTCTGACTTTACCACAGCTTAGCCATGATTTCATTTTGTTGTCACATTATTAAGTTAATGTTGTATTCATCTCCAGCTTGGAGAGTTTAACAAGCATCCTCTAGTCGGTGTATCTACAACCTTCATCTTCGCTTGATTATATTGCTATCAATTTTTGTGTTGGAGTATCAACCACATTCTTTGCAGTATAGGGTATTGTGAGTTCTATGAGAAACTGATTCTTGGTCATGATAATCTATTTCAACAGTTGCCATGTTCCAGTATTAAACGTAAACTGCAAATTTATCAGAGGCTCTACCTCCACGTCTGCATCAATCATTTCTGCTGTAAATGTCCTTGATCCAAACACATCATTGATGCAGATTGAGATGGAGTGCATTGTTGAGTAATTTCACATTGTTTTCCTTGGCTGGTGAGTCCAGAACCTGGACGGACCATTTAAAAGTAAGGATGCCATTTAGGATGGAAAATCCTTTTACTCCAGATGATGAGTCTTTGGAATTCTCTGCCAGAGAGCTCCATGGAAGCTGCATCTGTGAATATATTTAAAACTGGGCAATTGATTAACTTGGACGGCTGGTTTTTGATGCAGAGTGATGACGACAGCATGGATTCAGTTGCATTGGCTGAAGTTATAATGAGGGACTCTTTCTTAGCCTCTCCCCTCGCTTGAGGTGTGGTGACCCTCAGGTTAAGCCAACTCCAGCCAATTTCCCCCTCATGAGCGAACACCCCTATGGTCAGTAAGTCTATGGCAACTTTACATTTACCTTTTAATTAAAGCTGAGGTTGATTAAATTTTTGAGTATCAATGGTGTAAAGAGTTGTGGGGCTAATGTGGGTAAAAGGCATTGAAGTGTTCTATCTCCTATGACCAAATTAAATTTTGGAGCAGACTCAACAAGTTGACTGTCTTATTCCTGTTACTGTGTTCTTCTTTGAAATTAGAGTTCCCAAGGACTTGTTAAGCTCTTCATCACAACTTTAAGTCATTGTGTAGCCTATTGCAATTCTTCCAAGAGCCAGTCCGTATACTTTTGTGTTAAATCTCGAAATAACTTTCTGCACTCCTTGCAGTGTATCCTTCCAGTCGCGTTTGTTCAAAAGGAGTGTAGAAGATATGATGTCTTAATCAAGACTTGCGTCTCTCAAAATCCAGTCAATTATACGGATAGGCATTTCTACCCAGCAGAGGCTGCACAACCAGCACTCCTCAAACATTCCAGAAGCCTCCAGAACAGCTTAGCCGCCATTAGCCACAGGGCCTGTATAGCCACCATCCCCACAGAGATCGATAACGTCACTTCCGCCCCCATTGAGGTCGCTTCTGCAGCCACTTCTGCTCATGAGTGACGTCACTTTCGACCCTCGTGTCATTGCTGACGTCATGCGTTCAGCAACTTCGCCCCCCCCCCCAACTGCCGTGTTTCCCCCTACCACCACGCCCACTCCGGTTACAGGCTCCGTCCCCACTCTCAGCTCCACATCTACACCAGGTCCTAGCTCCCAGCCCTGCCGAGTTTTCACCATCCCCCCATCTCCTCCTCACTGAGGAAGAACAACCAGTCCTGAGCAAAAGCCTTACCTTTATCGGCCTCCGTCCATGCATCAATGAATTCAATAAGCGTCGTGATGTCAAACACTTCTGCTGCCTCCACCTCCGAGCTTACTTTTTCAATCAGGACTTCCGCCCACCTTCCTAAGACCCTTTACCTGCCTGCAACACACTCCATCCACCTGGACACCCTGTGCTGGCCTATTATCCGCCCTCGATCTCTTCATTTCCAACTGTCGCCAGGACATTAACCGCCTCAACCTGTCTACACCACTCCCCCACTCCAACCTTTCACCCTTGCAGTGCGCAGCCCTCCACTCCCTTTGCTCCAATCCCAAGTTCACCATCAAACCAGCGGATAAAGGGGGTGCAGTGGTAGTTTGGCACACTGACCTCTACACAGCTGAAGCCAGGTGCCAGCTCGAAGACACCTCCTCACCCCCATCACCAAACCGTCATCTCCCAGACCATACACAAACTCATTACCTCAGGAGATCTCCCACCCACGGCTTTCAATCTCCTAGTTCAGGAGCCCTGCACCTCCCGATTCTACCTCCTTCCCAAGGTCCACAAGCCTGACCATCCCGGCCGAACTATTGTCTCCGCCTACTTCTGCCGCACCGAGCTTATCACCACCTATCTCAATACTGTCCTATCCACCCCTAGTCCAGGAACTCCCCACATACGTTCAAGATACCACCCATGCCCTCCACCTCCTCCAAGACTTCCGTTTCCCCGGCCCTAACGCTTCATTTTCACCATGGTCATCCAATCCCTCTACACCTCCATCCGCCATGACCAGGGCCTCCAAGCCCTCTGTTTTTTCCTCTCCTGACGTCCCCAACAGTACCCTTCCACTGACATACTCATTCATTTGGCTGAACTGGTCCTCACCCTTAACAATTTCTCCTTCGAATCCTCCCACTTCCTCCAGACGAAAGGCGTAGCCATGGGCACCAGCATGGGCCCCAACTATGCCTGTCTCTTTGGCTACGTAGAACAGTCCGTCTTCCGTAGGTACACTGGCACCACTCCCCATCTCTTCCTCCGCTACAGTGATGATTGCATCGGTGCCACCTCTTGCTCCCACGAGGAGGTTGAACAGTGACCAGTTCCACCACAGAACACACCAGATGGCCTCCTTCTTTAGAGACCGCAATTTCCTTTCCCACGTGGTTGAAGATGCCCTCCAACGCATCTCATCCACATCCAGCACCTCCACCCTCAATACTGCCCCTCCAACCGTAACAAGGACAGAGCCCCTGGTCCTCACCTTCCACTCTACCAACCTTTGCATAAACCGCATCATCCACTGACATTTCTGCCACCTCCAAATGGACCCCACCACAAGGGATATATTTTCCTCCCCACCCATTTCTTCTTTTCGCAAAGACCATTCCCTCCGTGAGGTCATGCCCCCTCAATCATTCACCCTCCCCTCCTGGCACCTTTCCCTGCCACCACAGCAAGTGCAAAACCTGCGCCCACAGCTCCCCCTTCACCTCCATCCAAGGCCCCAAGTGAGCCTTCCACATCCATCAAAGTTTCACCTGCACATCCACCAATGTCATTTAGTGTATCCGTTGCTCCCGATGCGGTCTCCTTTACATTGGGGAGACTGGATGCCTTCTTGCACAGCGCTTTATGAAACATCTCCAGGACACCTGCACCAACCAACCCCACTGCTCTATGGCGAACATTTCAACTCCCCCTCCTACTCTGCCAAGGACATGCAGGTCCTGGGCCGCCTCCATCACCACTCCCTCACCATCTGACACCTGGAGGAAGAATGCCCTGTGTCTGTGTGGATTTCCTCTGGGTGCTCCGGTTTCCTCCCACAGTCCAAAGATGTGCAGGTCAGGTGAATTGGGCATGCTAAATTGCCTGTAGTGTTAGGTAAGGGGTAAATGTAGGGGTATGGGTGGGTTGCGCTTCGGCAGGTTAGTGTGGACTTGTTGGGCCGAAGGGCCTGTTTCCACACTGTAATGTAATCTAATCTAAAAACGCCTCATTTTCTGCCGCTGGATCCTTCAACCCCAGGGCATCAATGTGGATTTCACCAGTTTCCTCATTCCCCCTCACCCCCCCCCCCAACCTTACCCCAGTTTGAACCTTCCAGCTCAGCACCATCCTCATGACCTGTCCGACCTGCCAATCTTCCTTCTTACCTATCCGCTCCGCCTTCCTCTCCGACCTATCACCTTCATTCCCACCTCCATCCACCTATTGTACTTTTAGCTACCTTCTCCCCAGCCCCACACCCCTCCCATTTATCTCTCCACCTTGGAGGCTCCCAGCCTAATTCCTGATGAAGGGCTTCAATTTTCCTGCTCCTCGGATGCAACCTGACCTGCTGTGCTTTCCAGCACCATTCTAATCTTGACTCTGATCTCCAGCATCTGCAGTCCTTACTTTCGCCTATTTGCACGACAGCCAACTTTCCACTCTCGTCCAGATTACATTTGCAGCCACCACATTGAACTTGGATTCATACTTATCCTCTCATAAAGAAACATGTTCTGCCATTAGGTATAATTATGCACATAAGTAGTTCCACCTTTACAAGCTTGAAGTCTCTTGTTCCTTTTTTTTGTACAAGAAATCCAGGTTTGTGTTTCACGTGCAGCTATGTCTATTTGAAATTTTGAGTAGTTGCCAGTCTCCAGCTTAATTGCACGCTGAGTCATTAAAGCTGACCTCATTGGTGATCTCTTTGTGTCTTTTCATCTGTTGCTTTGTTTGTGTGCAGTCAATTCTTTTCCATGGCATTTTCTGCAAAGTGTTTGTTTTGTTTTCAGTTCTCTTTCATATTGAGCAAAGCTGTTT
This sequence comes from Chiloscyllium plagiosum, assembly GCF_004010195.1. NCBI lineage: Eukaryota > Metazoa > Chordata > Chondrichthyes > Orectolobiformes > Hemiscylliidae > Chiloscyllium > Chiloscyllium plagiosum. The sequence goes on along the minus strand of NC_057714.1, from coordinate 84,246,060 downwards.
CCCGTGTTCCTTCTCAATCATACACTCCTGAAGAGTCTTTGGGGTTTGTTTCCATTGAGCTGCAACTTGCCTCTGTCCTGACCTGCAGTTCCCTTTGTTTGAAGTATAGCACTCGCTCTCTATCCATTCAATTCCCTGGTGACTTTGAGTGAATGAAAGACTGTGCTTTTAGCTCACATGGAATATCCCATCTGTATTCAACAATATTATGTTAACAGCTTGAAGCAGTTCCTTGAATACCCTTGTGTTTTTCCTTGTGGTATAGTGTTGAGCCTGCACCCTTTGGTGTGTTTTCATGGTCTTGTCCATTAATGATTATGCATTTCTTGATGAGATGGTCCAATGGGCTGAGGAGTGGCAGATGAAACTTAACTTGGGTAAATGTGAGATATAACCTTTTGGGAAGGCAAACAGGGCAAGATTTGTACAGTTAATGGTGGGACCCTGGAAAGTATTGCTGACCAAAGTGACCTCGGGATGCATGTACGCAGTTCCATGAGAGTGGAGTCGCAGGTAGACAGGGTGGTGAAGATGGTGTTTAGCACATTTGCCTTCATTGGTCAGAACATTTGAGCATAGGAATTGAGACATCATGTTGCGATTGTACAACTCATTGGTGAGGCCACTTTTAGAATACTGCCTGCATTTCTGATCGCCCTTCCCAAGGAAGGCTGTCATTAAACTTAAGAGGGTTCAGAAAATATTCACAACAATGTTGCTGTTTCTGGAGGGTTTGAGCTTTAGGGAGGGACTAAACAGCCTGGGGCGTTTTTCCCTGGAGCATCGAAGGCTGAGGGCAGACCTTACAGAAATGTATAAAATCATGAGGTGCATGGATAGGATGAATAGACAAGGACTTTTCCCCAGTATGGGGAATCCAAAACTGGAGGGCAGAGATTGAAGATCAGAGGAGCAAGATTTAAAAACGACCTGAGGGTTCATTCTTTCACAAAAATGATGGTGCATGTATGGAATGAGCTGCCAGAGGAAGTGGTGAAGGCAGGTACAATTATAATGTTTAAAAGGCATCTGGATGGGTACATGAATAGGAAGGATTTATAGGGATATGGGCCAAGTGCTGGAAAATGGGACAAGGAGAGATTGGGATGCCTGGTTGGTGTGGACAAGTTGGACTGCAAAGTCTCTTTTTCCTGCGTACACCTTTTGAATTTAAGCTCTGTATGGCTGCTGATGCTGAAAAATGCTTTGTCAGTGCAGACTCTGTCTTGTCTCTGTCATCATCCATGGCTCAGTGACTTTGCATGCTTCACACGTGGAGAAATGTTGACTCCCACATGTGTTCTAGCTTCTGGTGAAGCTCCGCCTCAAAATGAGTGGCTTCTTTAAATTTGTGTTGATAACTTTTACTTCTCTGTAAAATTTATAGTTTGAATTTCAAGAGCCTGATGTTGTGACAGGGCGCCTTTTGATCATGTTGTGCACAAACTTTAGTTTTCGTGTAACTTCAACAATTGTGCCAACCATGGAAACGGTCATTATCATCTTAAATGGTGAAGCACAGTCAATGGACTGAATCGCCTATACCACCTCTTTTCTGTGTTTCTATTATCATCTTATGTTCCATCATGTATTGCTTTACTTTATAGTGTTCCTGTGATCACCTCGTAATGTTTCATTTTGTTAAGGGAGTTGTACAAATATGTGTTGGTGTTTGGGAATTCACATGATGAGTTCCACAATAATTAGTTAGCAATTGCGTACAATCAATAAGTTTTGGGACTTGAGAACATTTCTGGCATCTTTTTGTGTAAGTACAAATGGTACTGAAAAGTATTTTCATGAACTCTTGACATATATTTGAACTCAAGAAGATGGATGTAGTGATTGTAATTAGGTCAGCGAGGTGGATATCATGGAATATGAGTTCCCTGATTGGGGTTGTTAATCTGGTCCAATCTGGGAGCTCAGGCTGACAGATAAGAATAAGTGACACCGTTGGGGCCCATGCATAAGGGATAATACGTCTGACTTTGGATCAGAAGATTGCAGGTTCAAGTCCTGCCTGGCTTGAGTGCAATTGGCAACTTCTACACATAAGCACTGCCCTTTATCTGTCTTTGCTTGTTAATGCATACTGACCGCATGGATGTTTTCCTGATAGTGGAATGTATGGAGTAAAGTTTTAGCACAGTGGCTACAAAAAAAGAACAGGATTGCTATTCATTAACTCTGTTTACTCTGAGAGCTGGCTGTGAAGGAGCTGGAACAGTGTCAAGTACTCTGCACATGTAAATAAAGGATAACTTGGTGATGGGATAACAGCCTTTGTGGAGCTATTTCCATGGGGTTACACTGCCATCTGCAAATTTACCTTTATGCTCTGAGATGCTCAGTTATGCATTGTTTCTTTTCTCATGCTGAAGTGTTCTATAAAGTTAGGTGAAGCTGATCTGCTCCACTGCACCACTGTGCTGCTAAATAATGCTGCTGTTACTGTGTATGCATTTCATAGACATGGCCTTTCTCTTAATAAATATTGGGTGTGAATTTTCTAAGGTAAAACTTGAGAATATAAGTGGTGCTAATGCAGAACTTAGTGAAATAGTGGTGAGAGTGTTGAATCAAGTAATTTAATATAAGTGGCGAAAGTGAAGACTGCAGATACTGGAGATCAGAGTCGAGAGTGTGGTGCTGGAAAAGCACAGCAGGTCAGGCTGCATCCGAGGTGCAGGAGGTTCGGCATTTCGAGCAAAAGCCTTTCATCAGGTTTCTCCGCCTCCGCTGCATCTGCTCACAGGGGGACCAGTTCCACCACACATCACATCAGATGACCACCTCCTTCAAATACCTCGATTTCCCCTCCCACATCGTCCTTGATGCCTTCTAGCGCATTTCATCCACTTCCTGCACCTCTGTCCTCGCACCCCATCCCTCCAACTGAAACAAGGACAGAAATCCCCAGTCCTCACCTTCCACCTCACCAACCTCCGTATATACGTCGCATCATCCTCCGCCATTTCTGCCACCTATAAATGGCCCCCCCCAACCAGAAATAAATTTGCCTCCCCACCCCTATCTGCTTTCTGTGAAGACCATTCCCTCCGCGACTGTCTTGTCAGGTCCATGCCCCCCCATCAACCATCTTCCTCTCCTCCTGTCACCTTCCCCTGCCACTGCAGGAATTGCAAAACCTGTGCACACACCTCACCCCTCACCTCCATCCAAGGCTCCAAAGGAGCTTTCCACATCCATTAGAGTTTTACCTGCACTTCCACACATGACATTTACTGTATTCCTTGGTCCCGATGTGGTCTTCTCTACTTTGGGGAGTCAAGACGCCTACTTGCAGAATGCTTCAGAGAACATCTCGGGGCCACCTGCACCAAAACACCCCACTGTCCTATTGCCGAATACTTCAATTCCCCCTCCCACTCCGCCAAGGGCATGCAGGTCCTGAGCTTGCTCCATCGCCATACAATAGCCACCCGACGTCCGGAGGAAGAATGCCTCATCTTCCACCTTGGGACCCTCCAACCCCATGACATCAATGTAGATTTCACCAGTTTCCTCATTTCCCCTCCCCTCAACTTATCCCAGATCCAACCTTTATCTCTCCACCCCCTTGGCTCACAAGCCTCATTCCTGATGAAGGGATTTTGCCTGAAATGTTGATTCCTGCTCCTTGGATGCTGCCTGACCTACTGTGATTTTCCAGCACCACACTCTCAACTCTAAATTAATATTTTGCTTGTTGTTCAGTCACAAGAATAAATCTTTGTTGTGTTTTTGAAGCAGTTTTATTCCAGTTCAAGGAGTTGGGATGATTTAAGACTTTGCAATGAGTGAGAGTGCTGCTGGGCTGTTTGTATTTATTGCCCATCTCCATATCTGGCATTGCACTGCTAATGACATTTCAGCTGCTTGAGATGGCTGAATTGTGTGCTTGGTAGAATATTTGTTTAGTTAGATGTCAATGTGCTGATCGTGGAAAGTGCCAATTGCATAGCTACTGCATAGTAGCATGAGACAGCTTGCTTAACCTGCAGTTAAAATATTTGAGATGCTTTACCTGTGCAGTATATTCTGTGGTAAATGGAGCATTTCTCTGATCCAAAGTGAGTTTTTGATTTACTGCATGATACACAGCGAACAATGATTTAAACAGATCTGAAATAAAAACAGAAATTACAGCAGAATTTCAGCAGGTCTGGCAAAATGTGTGGAGAGAAAGCAGAGTTAACTTTTAGAGTTCAGTCACTCTTCTTTGGAATGGATCTGATCAGGATAGCCAGTGCTCCACAGGATAGCTTTGCATCTGTTTCTCTATCAAACTTACAAGGCAAGCAAATGTACAATTTAGCCAGTCACTCAGACTGTTAGTCGTGAAAAACTGGTGCCAAATGGAAGATTGGAACCCTGAAGAAGGATTACTGGACTTGCAACATGAATTCTGTTTCTTCTCAATAGATGTTGTCAGATCCACAGGTATATAAGGACTATCTACGAATAGGTTGAACGCACACTCATTGAAATTTAGTAGAATGAGAGGCACAATTCTCAGGGAACTTGATAGGATAGATATGGAGAGACGATTTACCCTCAGATCAGAAAGTATAATCTCAGATTAAGGAGTCATAAGAAGTAGGAGCAGGCGTAGGCAATTCAGCCCTTTGTGCCTTCTCTGCCATTTTAACATGATGGCTAATCTCATCTTGGACTCAACTCTACTTTCATGCCTACATTCCATAACCCTTCAACCTAAAATTAATTTAAAATCTGTCTATCTCCTCCTTACCTTTATTCTATGTCCCAGCTTCCATTGCACTCTTGGTTTGTGAATTCCATAGATTCACGACCTGAAAAGAGAATTGTAGAATTTCTTCTGAGGATAGTGAATCTGTGGAATATTTTACTGTAGAGGGCTGTTGAGGCTGAGACAAACAGATTTTTAGTCAGTAAGGGGATCAAGAGTTTTGGGGAAAAGGCAGGAAAGTAGATTTGAGGATCATCAGATTAGCCATGATTCATTGAATAACAGAGCAGACTCAGTGGGCTGAATGGCCTACTTCTATTCATATGTTTTATGGTCTAAAAATGAAGTAATTGGCCCTGAAGAAGATACTAAGACTTTGTGTGCCATCAAAATAGGTCAGCCACTGACCTGACCTTGAGAAGCTTGTATTGAATTGGTCCTTTGAAGACCATCAGTTTCGTAACACTGCCATCAGAACTGCAATATCTATAAACACACTTCAAATCAAACTCTCAAGCCAGCAAAGATTTCAGACTGAGGGCTAGTTGATGTAACCACTTTTAAGAATGGAAATCTCTCTTTATTGAAGAAGATTGTTCAGAGCTTGCCAAACGACTTCAGTGACAAAATTACAAATATTCCAGTGATGCATCTTCAAAGAGCAGAAAAAGCACAAGTGACCATTCTTTGGGAACATAGATAAAATGTTTATAAAGTCTAACAGACAAATGAAAAGTGAAAAGGCAAAAGAAATAGTTCTAGTGAAAGCTGCAGAAGCTGAGAGGACAAGATGATACTCGTCTATATGGCTGACTGAATGAAATTAAACTTTATAGTCAATTTCAAATGTAAAATCATGCTGCAAGTCAAATGTGCTGCATTCTGTAATAATGGTTGCATGGATGAAGTTACTGATTGATTGTAGACTTGGCATCCCAGTGGTATACATAAAGAATACAGCTTGTTAGTATAGCATGTATTCATATCCCATAAAAACCAATGACTTCAAGAGGTTCCTGTGGGGGAAACAAAATCACGCATATTGCGCTCTTCAAAGGAGTCTTTTATCCACAGTGCAATCTTTGGATCATTCTCTCTTTCAGGGATCATTTTCTCACTGAATGGAATATAGGCAAATGGTTGATGGAGGGAAATAAATTTTAAAAAAGCATGATTCCTTTATGATTTGTGTAATTTCATCACCAAATTGTACCATACTCTTGGTGCACTATCTCTCCTCAGATCATTGAGAGAATATGGCGATAGGGGTTTGGGATAGGCAAGGGAGTTATCACAGTCAGCAAAGTTAGTTGTGCTGGGCATGAATTAAACTAGAATTTGAAGTTGAACAAAGATAACATTTAAAATGACTGTGAACACTTGCCATTGAGCTTTCGGCTTCAAAGATGTCCTTAGATCATGACAACAAAGTAGGTGTGAATTTGTTGGAATTGTGCTACTCCATTCCAATGTACTTAATAAAGGAGACACATTGAATCAGGGAGAGCCAGCTTCTGCTGCTAGTTGCAAAATTCAGGCCACTACAGTGTTTTTTTTTTCACTTTTGTACTGTCCAGCATTGAAATGATATTTGGTAGGGCGATGGGAATCAATGCAAGGGTGTCCGAGAAAGAAGAATGAAGGGCAAGATCAAAAGACAGAAAGGGGGATTTAAAAAAAGTGGCTGGCAGAGCATTGAAATGATATTTGGTAGGGCGATGGGAATCAATGCAAGGTGTCCGAGAAAGAAGAATGAAGGGCAAGATCAAAAGACAGAAAGGGGGATTAAAAAAAAGTGGCTGGCAGAGAAATCATGGGCCAGGATTAAGCAAGGCCACAATGAAAAATCATGCGGATGGGACAATCAAGTTAAACAGGGAGATTTTAAGGCTTTGCGCATTAATATGTGGACCATTTGCAGTCAAGTAAAGTAAATGATTTAATCGTGCAAATGGATGAAAACAGGTATTCAGTGTTCAGGAAGGACAGACAAAATAAAGGTGATGGAGTTACTTTGCTGGTTGAAGAGGAAGTTAATACAATAGTGAGGAAAGATATTGGCTCCAGCAATTTGGAATCTATTTGGGAATAGCTGAGAAGCACGAAAGGTTAAAAGAAAAACATTTGTAGGGTTGTATGTCGACCCTCAAACTGTTGGGGTAATATCAGGAATACTTTTAAATAGGAAATTAGATTTGCATGGACTAAAGGAACATCTATAATTATGTGTGACTTTAATTCATAGATTGAGCAAATCAAATTAGTAATAATACTGTAGAGGTGAAATTCCTGGAGTGCAGATGGGATGGTTTTCTGGACCAGTACGTTGAGGAACCAACTGGAGAACAGGCCATCCTCGACTAGGTATTGTGAAATGAGAAAAGAATAATAGTCAGTGTGGTTGTGCAAGGCTTCTTGAGAAGGCAAGCACAAAGAAAACTATGAATTGGAGACCAGTCAGTCTGACATTGGAAGAGGGGAAATGCTGGCATTCATTCTAACAGATTAAGTAGCTGATCACTTAGAAACAGTGACAAGTTTGGACAGATTCAGCATAGATTTATGAAAAGCAAATCATGCTTGATAAATCTACTGGAATTCTTCGGGGATGTAACTAGTAGAGTTGATGAGGATGAACCAGTGGGTGTGATTTATTTGGACTTGCAGAAGGCCTTCAACAATGTCCCACATAAGAGATTAGTATGTAAAATTAAAGTGCAAGGGGTTGGGTGTAGTGAATTGACACTGAGAACTGGTTGGCAGATAGGAAACAGAGTGGAAATAAATCTGTCTTTTTCTGAATGCCAGTCAGTGACGTGTGGGATTCTGCAGTGATCAGTGCCAGGACCCCGGCTATTCACAATATTTATTAATTATTTAAATGATGGAAATAAATGTAATATTTCCACATTTCCATGACACAAAGCTGGGTGGTGCGTGAGCTGTGAGAAATATGGGGAGATGCTTCAGTGTGGTTCAGACAAACTGAGCAAGTGGGCAAATCCATGGCAGATGAGTATAATGTGGATAAATTTGAGTTTTCTACTTTGGTAGCAAAAGCAAGAAAGTTGAAAGGGTATGAATTGAGAGAGGGAAGTGTCCAATGAAACCTGGGTGTTCTCATTCACCAGTCACTGAAGATAGGCATGCAGTACCAGCAGGTGGTAAATAAAACAAATGATATATTGACTTTCATAAGAGAGGATCTGAGTACAGGAATAGCAATGTATTGCCACAATTGTACAGGTGTTGGTGAGTCCAAACCGGAATATTGTGTGCGTAGTTTTGGTCATCTCATCTGTAGAAGGGTGTGCTGTCTATAGAGCAAGTGCAGAAAGGCTTAGCACACCCACTTCTGGGACTACGTGACATATCAGGAGAGGTTGAATCTATTCTGTACTGGGCAGTTTCTAGGACCGAGGCAGAACCAAAGAACATACACCTTGGTCATTTGCTGCAACTCAACTCCGAGGCTTTATTCTGAAGCTGTGCCCAAGTCACCACAAACCTGTAACCTTGCAGATTAATTACCTGTGTTCACATGACTCACCTTTCAAAGGGACATGGTCTCCAAATAATATAAGCCAACCGTATTATATAACATGTTTGAGATCACATTTGCTGGAGTTCAAGAAAATGAGAGGGGGTTTCGTAGAAACTTATAAAATTCAACAGGGTAAATACAGGAAAGATGTTCCCAATGTCCAAGAGAGTCCAGAATCGGGGATCACAGTCTAAGGTTGCTGAGTGAACTATTTAGGACTGAGATTCGACATTTCTCCACTCAAAGTGGTGAGTCTGTAGAATTTGCTACCATAGCAAGCTGTCAAAGCCAAAACATTGATTTCAAGAAGGGACTAAAGGGATCAAAGGATATGCAGGAAAAGTGGGGACAGGCTATTGAGTTGGATGATGAGCCTTGATCATGAATGGTGAAGCAGATTCGGTGTGCTGAATGGCCTATTCCAGCTTCTAGTGTTTGTGCTTTTATGTCATGGAGCATCAAAGGTTAATTAGTCTGTATTGTTTTTTTTGTCTGGATGAATTAACTATTTCATTACAGATATAAATCAACTTTCTTTATTTTTACTTTTTACTAATTTAAATGTCTTTGATTTACTTCTATTAGCGTCAGTTTCTGTCTCTTCTCGCGATGCATCTTGCAGAAAGCTTGGCTATGACTGAAAATTAGCTTCAGTGAAAACAATGAGGCTGACATTGAGCAGTTCATGCCATTCTACGATTGTAAAATTTCCAAACTACAATCTGGTGATAGTTGCAAAGGTTTTAAATATAACTGGAGAAATGTAGCCCCTTCTCATTCTTAGGTTGTGTGGAACATGTTGGCTGCATACTCTCTCTCTAGCTGTGATGGAGTCCACAGATTACATTGTCAAAACAAACTCCTGTCAACAGTTGTTCGAAAGTTTTGTTATTTATTGAGTGCTGTTGCTGTGATCTACTTGGGTATCATGCCTAACATTGGATATAGAAAAGTTTTATCTCCAAAACAACTGCTCGTGCTCTGGATAGTGGTAGTAAATTTATTCTGTCATCTATTTCTTCACTATTAAGTCAAAATATGCACTTGAGACAGTGTCAAAGATCATTGGTAGAACAATTATAGCAACGATGTATGTCTTTATTAAATTGGGGATCTCGCTGATTAATTTGAAAAAAAAAATTTTTTCTCACCAGAACATTTTGTAAAGTTATTCCAGTTCAGACAATGAGGAATTTGAATTTAAATTTAAATTTCAACTCTTTGCAATGAATTTCCAGCAACTTGAAACCAAAGTTATAAATTAAAAGAATGTTTCTGGCCATTTACCCTGTTTAACTGTGAGGAATTTTCCTTTCGGTGAACCAAATTTTACTTTCATTTTGGACGGAATTTGATAAGTATCCAAATATTTCAGAAACGAATGTGATTGAACCAATCTGAGAGATTTAAAAAAAACTAAAGGTTTAAGCAGCATTCACAAAAATTGAAATTTTAATTATGTACTCGGATTAAGGGAAAGATCATGGAGTCATTTCTCTTAAGATTGTGGCATTAAATATTGTTATTACCAAATTTCTCAGTGGAATAAGCATTCCCCATTCTACTTCAGAATTTGTCCATTTTAAATTAAACTTTTTAACAAAATGAGTTTGTCATTAAAATTGATGTTTAAAAAATTGTGCAAGTGTGATTAGTGCAAGATGAGAGGCAGCGCAAGAAAAGACTTGTGAAAAGAAATAATATTTGCAGAAGCCTGTTGTAAATTACTTGTGTATTGCTTACATTTTTATTTGGCCAGCATTTAGGGGCTGTCTATAATTTACATTGCAGGAAAGTTTCAAAAGTTTCATGTCTACAAAGAAATATTGTGATGTGCTTTGGGTCACAATTTTATTTTTGTAATGTTTCGGCACACATTCTTTTGAGATGACATCCATTTTATAGAGTCATAAAAGCATCATACTTCAAGCAGTTTCTGTTGTCTCCATTGCATGCTTTGTGGTGCAGTTTTTTTCATCACTTGGTTTTATTTTTTTTTCGAAGCTTATAGCTTTCATAATAGTGAACTAACTTTCTAAACTAAAGCCTGATATTTTTCTGAGTCTTGCACCACTCCAACAGTAGCTTTCACTAAGTTTTTTTTATTTCCAACCTTCTCAGGATTCCCTGGTGCTAGCAATATATTTGATTATGTAATTATCTGTCACAGCATGGTAAACATTTACAGATATTAAGGGCATTTTCAGTCACATGACCTCGTTGACTCAGATTACTTAAATATGTAGGTAAAAACAATGACTGCAGATGCTGGAAACTAGATTCTGGATTAGAGTGGAGTTGGAAACGCACAGCAGTTCAGGCAGCATCCGAGGAGCAGGATTCTCCACTATTCAGGCTCTCTGCCTGTATTCCTGATGAAGGGCTTTTGCCCGAAACGTCGATTTTCCTGCTCCTCGGATGCTGCCTGAACTGCTGTGCTTTTCCAGGACCGCTCTAATCCGTTATTTAAATGTGTAGAATGGTTCTCATACCTACTGATTGTAACCAGATTAAAAGGAGCCAAAGTACATTCTTTATGTATTAACAATGTACTTTTCATATCCAAGAAGAATTCATGGTACAATGGAAAGTGAATCTAGTACATTCCTTAAGTCTGATGTACTTTTGTGTTCTGCTATCGTACAGATATGAAGCAAAACATGTGTGCAACAGGTTAGGGAGGCGACGGTCTAGTGATATTATTGTTATACCAGAGACCCAGGTAATGTTCTGGGGACCGGGATTTGAATCCCGCCAAGGCAAATGGTGGAATTTGAATTCAATAAAAATCTGGAATTAAGTGTCTAATGATGACCATGAATCCATAGTTAGTTATAAGGAAAAATCCATCTGATCCATCCTTACCTGGTCTGGCCGACATGTGACTCCAACAGCAAAGTGGTTGACTCGTAACTGCCCTTTGTGCAATTAGCCAGTGATGCTCTCATACCATGAATGAATTTAAAAATGACATGATTTGGATTATTTATTTTGATTTCTTGCTATCTCTCTAACAACAATCTGATATTAACCAGTCTGTTGACCTTGGTATTCCATTCAGTTCTGAGCTTTTGGCCACCTGCTCTTGCCGTCTCTATGACAGCTTAGTTCAATTTCCATAACATTACTCAACTTCGCCCAATTGGTTCATCTGTTGATCAGGCTTTTGTTACCTCGAGAGTCAACTCTTGGCAAGTTTCTACATTCTATTCTTCTTAAACCAGAAATAATTCAGGACGCTCCAGCTCATTTCTTAATTTGTAGCATGTGCCCTTCTCCTATCACTCCTTTGCTTGTTGACCTATGGTGGCGTCTGATCAAGCAACATCCTGATTGTAAAATTCTCATACTTCCTTTCAAATTCTTCCACAAATCTTTTCCAACCCCCACAACCTTCTGAGGTGTCTGTGTTCTTCTAGTTCTGATTTCTTGACCCTTCACAGTTTTAATTGTTTCCACCATTGGTGTTTTCTGTTGAGTTGCCTGGACTCTAAGCTCTTACCCGTCTGCCTCTCTAACTTGCTTTTCCTCCTTTGATGTGCTTCTGATAATTAACTTCTTTAACACGTCAGAATGACTTCTTTGGTCATTCATCCAATATAATCTCATGAAGCTTAGTATCAGTCATGTTTGGTTTTATACTGTTCTTGTGAAGTGGTTAGCACTGCTGCCTCACAGTGCCAGGGACCCGCATTCAATTTCAACCTTGGGCGACTGTCTGTGGAGTTTGCATGTTCTCCTGGTATCTGCGAGGGTTTCCTCAGTGTGCTCCGGTTTCTTCCCACAGTACAAAGATATGAAGACTAGGTAGATTGGCCATGCTAAGTTGTCTACCATGTCCAGGGATGTGTAGGTTAGGTGGATTAGCCATGGGAAATGCAGGGTTATAATGATAGGATAGGCGGGGTGAGTCAGGGTGGGATGCTTTTCGGACCGTCACTGTGGACTTGTTGGGCTGAATAGCCTGTTTCCACCTTGTAAGGATTCTTAGAATTCGAACACTCTTTCTCCCCTTTGCCAAAAATATGCTGCAACTTGACTTTAAATAATGCCAGGTTACCTCGCTAAAGAGGGCCTGAGCTTTCACTGTTGCTTTACTATTTTGGCTCGTATTGATAGAGTGTGCCTGACGGATGATTGTGCTTTATGCTATCTGTTCCACTGGCTCTTCTTGCCCCTTTCAGAGTAATATTATAAACAAAAACAATTTCCAGTTTGCTTCAGTTCCAAAGAAGTTACATTTACTCTCACCATTAATTAAGTTTCTCTCTCCACACATGCTGCCAAACCTGTTGTGTTTCTCCAACATTTTATTTATTTCAGATCTCCAACATCAGCCATACTTTACTTTTATTTTATGCTACATAAATACGATGTGCTGTCAAGCAAAACTTCAAAATTATAGCATCTGGAAAAATTTAGTTTATTCCTGTGCGTTGTTAGCATATTTTCTAACTTGATTTGGCAATAGTTTGACACCTTGTACATGTCATACTTTAGGAACTGGTTTCACTTCAATATTTAAATTTGTGGACGCCTTTCTTAAAACAAGTCTTGGACCAAGCTTTTGGTCACCTGGCCTTATTTTCCTCCTGTGCATTGCTGTCAGTTTTTGTCTGATTATGCTCCTGTCAAGCACTGTGGAACGTTTTACAATATGTAGAGCTTCTTGTGCAGCTTGTTTTCTTGCTATGGGAGTGTTCAACTTCAATAAATCAATGGAGATTGATCACACACAACCTTTAAATTCTGGGTGGTTGCTCCCTGTACATGATTTGTTTTTTAAAAATGGTTTAAAATAAAATAAGTGCTTCTTGGAACTTGTGTTCCTTTGAGGGGACAAGTGTCCTTTTGTTACTTATGTAATTGCAATACTGTGAAAGGATGATGATGATGACCTAGTGTTGCCACTGAGACTGTCATTTTTCCATGTCTGATCTGCTTCCATGATGGTTATGACTTTGAATTAAGAATTAATTAACTGGTATTAAGAATTGAATTAACTGGTACCCTCAAGCTATTGAAATTCATTTCTGCCTTTTTCTACAGCAATTCAGTATTAAACACAGAACCAGAAGGGAATAAAATTGGTCTTGTAGTTTTACTTTTTAAAATTAAAATGCATAGAATCTAGAGTTTCTATTTAATCATTGTTTAGGCTTAATTTATATTCAGTTTTTTTTATGATTTTGAGAAAGTTGTGGATTAGAAACCGACCCTGTTAATTATGTAATGTCCAGTTCAGTTTCTTCTCAACAGCATAAATGTGGAGATCGCGATGCATGCTTACATTGAGGCTGACTCTGCATTCGCTATTGTTTTTATTCCTGCACACCTAAACTATGCGTCAGCATTTAGAGGTTTTTTTTGGTGAATAGTTTATGATAAAACAATTTTGGCAACCACAATCAAACTGTTGCAATATGGGGATAACGATTTATTAAATAATGGTTCACTGGAGGCCAATAGAAACTGCCTTTTTTGGTGGACTCTGGCTGGGTGAAAGCAACAAATTGCCCTTTTAGCCTGTGTAATCCTCTTGGGAAACCAAACATATGCTGCAACTTGACTTTAAGTAATGCCAGGTTACCTTGCTAAAGGGGCCTGAGCTTTCTCTGTTGCTGTATTACTTTGGATCATATTGATAGAGGGTGCCTGATGGATGATTGTGCTTTATGCTACTGTTGAACAGTGTGCTACTGTCTGTCTCTTGGAGACTGATGGGGAAACATGCCATTTGTAGTTGAGACAGTGCCTTTTGTAACCTTGGGCATCTCCAGAGATTAAGTTCTGTTTCACAGCCTGTGGGTTTCCTCAATTTAAAAAATGAAACACTCCATTCAGGCAGTTGAGAAACAAGTGTCACTTAAGTAGATGATTTCTGTTGCATTACTCTTATTGTATTTCATATTTATTCACAGGTCTGTATGAATTGTTGGCTTCCTTGCCAACCCAGCTGCAGTCACATGTGAACAGCCAGGAAGATCTGACCTTCCTACGGGATATGTTTGGTGAAAAAAGCCTTCATTCACTAGTGAAGGTAACCGCAGTGTAAACTAACCAAGAAAGCATATGGAAAAATGTTTTGGATATAAACTGGTCAACTAACCACCATGTTATTGCGAGTTTAAAAACAAGAAGCTTTTTATTCTGAATATTGCTTGAGTGGAAGTTGTTTAAAGAGGTACTTCCCAAATTGCATAGATAGTTAGTTTAATGAGGTGATAATCTGTTACATTGCATTAAATTAGCCAAAGTGTTGTTTTGCTGAAGTTGGATTTAATTTATCAAAATCTATGAATCGTTGCACAAAGTATTGAAGGAATTGCCCTGTGCTTCTCGAAGTAGTGGATTAGTGGATGATCTGTGACCAAGGCCCCTCCATTCCTTTTCTGAAGCATCTCCTAATCATTTAATCTTTCCCACGTCCAAAAATGTGCTTGACTTCCACCAAACACTTCCCCGGAGCAATGTGGCTCAAGTCGGGAACTCAGCCAGCTGAGTTGGAGTTAGAACCTGGCGTTCCTTGCTGCTTAATATGTTTGTTAATTCTCTGACACATTGTTGACTATACTACCTTGTATGAGAGGAGAAAATTTCCAGTGTTGATCCTTAACACAGTAATTCTGAATGATGCATGTAATTTATGAATGCGTACAAGAATCTAATATTGACAACAGCTCCCTATTTACGTCCTTTGTTTTGTGCACATCTTTGCTCATTGTTTCCCCAACTATTTATTTCTATATTTTGATTGAATGCTTGTTGCTTGAACTAATTGCATCAATAAGCTGTTGTAACAATTTGAGAATAAAAGAGAATAAAAAAAATTACAAGAATCCTTCAGCCTTCACTGCATTTTATAAATGAATCCCAACATAGAATCAGATTAAGTAACTTCCATATTATCAAAGCAATTTCTTATTTTAAATCAAGTGTTCAACCAATTGTCTAAATAAAAGATTGCTACTAAATTGTAATACCCTATAACAATTTGATTCTAAATAGATTTATGATG
This sequence comes from Chiloscyllium plagiosum, assembly GCF_004010195.1. Classification (NCBI taxonomy): domain Eukaryota; kingdom Metazoa; phylum Chordata; class Chondrichthyes; order Orectolobiformes; family Hemiscylliidae; genus Chiloscyllium; species Chiloscyllium plagiosum. The sequence goes on along the minus strand of NC_057714.1, from coordinate 84,230,784 downwards.
TTGATTTAATTTATTACTGTCACGTGTAGCAAAGTACAGTGAAAAGTTTTGTCTTGCGTGCTTTACAGGCACATCATATTATACAAAAGCATATGGGTAACAGAACAGAGTGCAGGATACAGTATTACAACTGTCAAGAAGGTGCAGAGAAGATCAACATTACCATTTAAGAAATCAGTTCAAAAGTCAGATAACAGCAGGGAAGATGTTCTTGAATCTGTACCTGTATACAAACTTTCATACCTTTTGCCGGGTGGAAGAGAGTACAGCCAGGGTGGGAGGGTTCTTTGATTATGTTGGTTGCTTTCCCGATGCAGCAGGAAGTATCGATGAAGACAATGGATGGGAGGCTGGTGTACATGACAGACTGGGCTGTGTTCACAACTCTCTGGAGTTTCTTGTTGTCTTGGGAAGAGCATTTATCACACAAAGCTGTCATGCATCCAGATAGAATGCTTTCTATGGTGCAGCGATGAAAATTGTTAAGTCATTGTGGACATGCCAAATTTCCTTAGCCTCCTGACGAAGTAGAGAGGTGATTGTGCTTTTTTTGACCAATGTCAATGTGGGTGAACCAGGACAGTATGTTGGTGATCATCACACCCAGGAACTTGACACTCACAACCATCCCTCCATCATTACCATTAATGCAGACAGGGGCTTGTCCTCCAGTCTGTTCACTGAAATCACTGACTGGCTGTCTTGTTTTGCTGATGTTGATGAAGAGATGGTTGTCTTTACATCATGCCAGCAGGCACTCTATCTCCAACCTGTACTCCATCTCATAGTTGTTTGACATCTGACCTACAATAGTGGTGGTGTCAGCAAACTTGTAAACTGAGTTGGCGTAGAATTTTGCCACATAGTTGTGAATGTATAAGAAGTCCTTGCGGGGCACCAGTATTGTGGATTATCATGGAGGAGGTGTGGTCGCTTATCCTTACTGACTGCGGTCTGTTGGCCTGGAAGTCAAGAATTCAGTAACAAAGTGGGGAGCAGAAACTTAGGTTTTCAAGTTCGGAAATGCGTTTGTTTGGAATTAGTGTTGAAGGCAGAGCTGAAGTCAATAAGTAGGAGCTTGACATACGTATCATTGTTTTCCAGATGTTTCAGGGATGTGTGTAGGGCCATGGAGATTGTGTCTGTCATGGACCTGTTGAGCCAGTCGGCAAATTGCAAGGGATAAAGGCAGGCTGGGAGGCTGGAGTTGATGTGGGTCATGGCCAACTTCCCAAAGCACTTCATGATTGTGGATGTCAAAGCCACCGGGTGATCGTGATTGAGGCACACAACATATTTTTCTTTGACATTCGGGTAATGGTGGTATTGAAGTGGGGGTTACTTCAGATCATAGTAAGAAGAGGTTAAAGATGTCTACAAATACTCCTGCCAGCTGGTGACACCATCAAAGCCAGTGTGCTGAGACACTGAAATTTGTAAGTCAATGCGAGGTGCTGCATTTTAGGAAAGCAAATCTTAGCAGGACTTATACACTTAATGGTAAGGTCCTCGGGAGTGTTGCTGAACAAAGAGACCTTGGAGTGCAGGTTCATAGCTCCTTGAAAGTGGAGTCACAGGTAGATAGGATAGTGAAGAAGGTGTTTGGTATGCTTTCCTTTATTTGCCAGAGTATTGAGTACAGGAGTTGGGAGGTCTTGTTGCAACTGTACAGGACATTGGTTAGGCCACTGTTGGAATATTGTGTGCAATTCTGGTCTCCTTCCTGTCGGAAAGATGTTGTGAAACTTGAAAGGGTTCAGAAAAGATTTACAGGGATGTTGCCAGGGTTGGAGGATTTGGGCTAGAGAGAGGCTGAACAGGCTGGGGACGCCCTGGAGCGTCGGAGGCTGAGGGGTGACCTTTCAGAGATTTACAAAATTGAGGGGCATGGATAGGGTAAATAGACCAAGTCTTTTCCCTGGGGCCGGGGAGTCCAGAACTAGAGGGAATAGGTTTGGGGTGAGAGGGGAAAGATATAAAAGAGACTTAAGGGGCAACCTTTTCACGCAGAGGATGGTACATGTATGGAATGAGCTGCCAGAGGATGTGGTGGAGGCTGGTACAATTGCAACATTCAAGTGGCATTTGGATGGGTATAGGAATAGGAAGGGTTTGGAGGGATATGGGCCGGGTGCTGGCAGGTGGAACTAGATTGGGTTGGGATATCTGGTCGGCATGGACGTGTTGGACCGAAGGGTCTGTTTCCATGCTGTACATCTCTATGACTTTATAATCCTCGTCTCATTATACCTGCAATTGCAGTTTAGCACTTCAGAACCTTCATTTCCCATTCCTTGAACATATCTAGCTACTTGGATGTTGTACATACTGTTATTTAAACATACACCAATAGATGGGGTAGCAATGCAGTAGGAGGCACATACCTGATGTGAGTTTTGAGGAGAAGAATATCATTAATTACTTAAATTGCCTGAAGTTTAAGGATATGTTGTGATGCGTACAAAAATCCTATGCTTTTTGTTTGAAATTTCTTATTGGTGAAGAGATGGCTATAGACCTGACTTTGTTCAAATGCGGATGTCATAACACTTGTTATTTTCAGCCAGCATTTAAGTTGCAGTTTAGGATGCTCAAATAAGAGGGAGCAGAATTGTTTTTTTTCCCAACAGGAGGTATAAAATGAGACAAATGATCACTCGGTGATGAGAATAAATGGAAATAAGTACAAATGTATTTGGAGGCAAATGTTTGTATTTTAAAAGCTGTAATAACAAGTACGTTGAGGGAACATACTTTGTTGAGTTTAATAGAATTTTCCTGCTTTAAATTCTCATTCTTGTACACGTATTCTCAAAACCATAATGTTTCCTGAATGGTACAGGGTGCAAATAAGCATTTTTTTTTTGAGAAATTTGCTCCTTGACGAGAGAGATATCTTGTTAATGGATTTTCTGTAATTTCTAGCTATTGAGAGATGACTTGACAAAGCTATTTCTATACTCTTAAACCATCTAATGTTAAAATAAATCTTATGGCTCTCGTATCTATTATTTACTCTGATGTATTGGTGACCAAGCTGAACATTTTAATCTCGACCATTGTACTGTTTGAATGTGATGTCCTACCATCTTGGCTGCAAAATATAGTATTAAATCTGTTTTTTTTTGTTCTATAGTTGAGTATCATGGCTATAAATTACAATAACTAACCAAAATCTGGGTCTGTTGTACTTGAAGTTTTTTCAACAATTTCATTTACTTAATAACTTCCACACCCTATGGATGTTTCAAAACATTTTACAGCCAATTGAATATTTTTGAAGTGGTGTCACTGTTGTAGAATTGTACTTGCCAACTTGTGCACAAGAAACTTCCATGAGCAGCAATTTGATGATTTTTTTTTCTGACATCAGTTGAGTGATGATTGTTGGCCAGGATACTCTGAAATAGGGCCATGGGATCTTTTATTCCCACCTCACAAGTCGGTCAGTTTAACTTGTTTTCTGAAAGACAGTGACTGATTTCGTGCAGCTCTCCTACTTGAGTAATAAAGTCTCAATTCTGTGCTCAAGTCTCGAGACTGGGACTTGAGCCGAAATCTTTTACCTGGGAGATGAGAATGCTTTTCTTGTTCCTCAACTATTTTGAAGTTCCTCGTCAAACTTGTGGGTAAAGCATTTCCAAATCACAAGGTGCCTACTCGTGTCTTATTGTATTAACAATTTCAGATTCTGTGCCAGGGCTTTCCTTTAAGAAATTTTTAGTAGTTGAAATACAAATTTGTTAAAATTATGTTGTATTGTTTATTTTCCAGATACAATAATGCTTCAGTGCCATTTTAAGGGTAGGCTGACTTTGCGAAATTAAATGTGATTTCATATGCATTGCCATTGTCATGACATGGGAACCTGACATACTCCCGCTGTTCCTCAAGCTCTCACAAAATGTATAAAGTCTCATTAAACCACCAAGATGACCAAACTGCTGATAAAAATAATTCAGGACAGGTTTTGACATGAACAGAAAATGAATCTATTGTAACACATTTAACTTTAACAAATAGCAGAGGGAAAAAAAGGATTCCAAATCTTCTACTCCTGCTCTTAAGCAATGAATATGGTCTCTATCTTGTTTCTGCTATACCAAAATACAAAAGATAGGAGTCAGACAAGAACATGGTTGAACTGATGTGGCCTCAATTCCACATTCATGCCTATCCTCTCAATTTTTAGTCAAGAATCTATCTGCTTCTGCTTTAAAAATATTCAGTGACCCTATCTCATGGTCTCTGAAGTTGAAAGTTCACAGACATATGCCTCTAAGAGGGATAAATAAAATTCTCCTAATCTCATATTAAATGGGAGAGCCCTTAATGTTAAAGCATCTCCCTTCATTCAAGTCTCTCCCATAAAGGAAACATCTGTTCCACATCTATACCCCAACTGTTTTAAACCTGGAGAAACCTTGTGATGATATCACAGATTGGCATGAATAGCACAATATGGGTGAAGGTAATTAGAGGATGTGTGGGAGATGGTGAGAGAGAAGCAAGTGGAGGATTGTCTCAAAGTAACAGTAAGATTAGAACCTGGTTTCATCTTCAATTACCATGTACAAGACCTTTTGTATTTAGATGCAATAAACTAAAATATAAAGAAGCTCGAGTCTGGAGACAGTTCTTGACCTTGCTTTCTCCTTGACCACACTGTATTAAACCCAAACTCATAGATGTGGGCAAAAGGCCACACAACAAACACTGTCAAAACTCCTCAGGATCTTACATATTTCAGTAAGATCAACTCTCTCTTCTAAACTCCAGTGGATACAGGCCTGACCTGATCATCTTTCCTTGTGAGATGATCTCCTCATCCCAGGAATCAGTGAAGTGTTGCTTCTCTCAACTACTTCTAATGCAATTATCTCCATTCACAAAACATCCAAACTGTACATGGCAGTTTTCACGTGGCCTCACCGATGTCCTGTATAAGTGAAGCAAACATCCCTACTGTATTCCAACTGTTTTGTACCAAACACCAACATTGCATTTGACTTCCTAATCACTTACTATACCTGCAAATTATCTTTGTGATTCATGTACCAGGACACATACATCACTCTGCACCTCAGAGTTCAGCAATTTTTCTCCATAGGTTATTTTTCTGTTCCTCCTGTCAAAGTGGACCAGTTCTTGATTTCACATCTGCCAAATTTTTGCCTGCTCACTTGATCTTTACAAATTCCTATTGTAGATTTGTTATGTTCTCTTCAGAAGTCTTTTTTTTGCCCTACCCATCGTTGTGTGATCAGCAAATTCAGTAGCCATAATAATGCACATTTTGTTGCCGGTTGTAAATAGCTGAAGCCCCAGTGCTGATCCCATTCATTACATCTTACCAACCTGAAAATGCTAACTTTCTTATCATAGAGCATTTCACTGAATCCCTACTCTGTGGAAGCAGGCCATTGGCCCATCGGGTGAACAACAACTCTGTGAAGAGCATTCCACCCAAACCCAACGACTACTCTATCCCTGGAACCCTGCATTTCCCATGGCTAATCCACCTGGCATGCACACCCCTCCATAAATACCTTCTGACTTCTTTGACCAAGCCAGTTTTGTATCCAACTTACCAACTCACTACAGATCCCATGTGATTTAATATTCTGGACCAGCCTACCATGAGGGATCTTGTCAGATGTTTCAGTAAAGTGCATGGTGACAACATCCACTGCCCTACCCTCAACCATCAGCTTTGTTATTACGTTGAAAGCTCAATCAGATTTGCGAGACAACGTCTCCCTTGCACAAAGCCATGCTGACTAGCCTTAATAAGTCCATGCTTTTCCAAGTGCGCAAATTGAATGGCAAAGCAGACTTGATTGGCTGAATGATCTCCTTCAGCTTCCATGCCCTGTGGTCTGTCTTCTACCTAGAATTGCATATGCTGTGAGATGATTAATTATTCCTGTCTCAGTGCACATTAGCAGATATAGAATAGACATTTATTCTGGATAGAACTAAATGATGTGCTCAGAATCTGAAAATATTTTATATGAGCTCACTTTCCAAATTATCTCTGCAAATCTGATTCACTTTATCTATATATAGATGAAAATCACCCGAAATTATCATTATTACTCCATTAGAAGTCTTTATTTATTTCTGTCAATTTCCAACCCTACAGTGTGGATGCTGATGAACAGTGGGGTCCCATAAAGCACTGCCAGAAGTGACATCTCACCTTTCATGTTTCCTAACTCCCATCTAAATTCATTCCACATATTGATCTTCAAACGAAGATTTCTGTTGTGACAATGCCATGCTTTTTGCCATTGCTACCGTTCCACCATCTCCTAACTTCCTGTCCTTCAGTCAAAAAACGGAAATAGCTGGAGAAACTCAGCAGCTCTGACAGCAATTGTGAAGAGAAAACAGAGTTAACATTTTGGGTTCAGTGACCCTTCTTCAGAACCATATTTCTATAATATAAATAAAAACATTTTATTTATAATTGAGGTATCAAATCATCCACTTTGTCACAAATGCTGCATATATTCAGGTGCAGTCTTTAGTTCCGTCTTTTTAGTATCTTCACAACCTGCAGCCTTATCAGTAATTGCACAATATTTGTAAACTCTCCCCTTTTATTCCATGGTTCTGATTGTTTCTGCACTTCTGTATTGCTGATTTAGTTTGTCCTCTCACTTCAGTTTATCACAGTGCTGTCATGATTTTGTTGCAAGTCCGTTATGCAGCTCATCAGAACATTTAGTCCCAGCAAGGTTCAAGTCATGAATATCTCAACAGTTCAGTCCCTACATTCCCCATTACTGGTACCAGTGTCTCATCAATTGAAACCAATTTCTCCCATGTCAATTTATTGAACCATACTTTTAATTCTTTAATCTTACTGACTTAAAGTAAAAGCCAGTTTGCTTTTACTTTAGGAAATAATCCAGAGATTCACATCACAGATTTGAAGTTCTTATTGTTGAATTTGGAAGGATTAAGGCTCTTCTGCTGCTTAGCTGCTCAGTTGCGTAGCTGTGTGACTTGCAGACAGACCTACCTGTCCCCTGACCGTGGACAACATTTCTCTTAGCACGTTATAAGCCAACTGCTAGTCTTATCGAATCTCAGGGGGGGTGTCTTGCTCTCTCTGTACTTTTAAGCTCCACTCTGGGTCTTTCTGTTTCTGCATGAAACCGTCTCTCCCTGTTTCTGGCTCTCTCCCTCTGTTTCTCTTCCTCTGTGTCTGTCTGTCTCTCTCTCTCCCCCCCTCTCTATCTCTCATTCTGTCTCACTTCCCCTCTTTAAACCGTCTCTCCTGTTTCTGGCTCTCTCCCTCTGTTTCTCTTCCTCTGTGTCTGTCTGTCTCTCTCTCTCCCCCCCTCTCTATCTCTCATTCTGTCTCACTTCCCCTCTTTTTCTGTCTTTCTCTCTCTCCATCTCTTTGTCTCTGTCTCTCTCTTTGTCTGGATTAGTGGTGCTGGAAGAGCACAGCAGTTCAGGCAGCATCCAAGGAGCTTCGAAATCGACGTTTTGGGCAAAAGCCCTTCATCAGGATTTCGAAGCTCCTTGGATGCTGCCTGAACTGCTGTACTCTTCCAGCACCACTAATCCAGTCAAAGAGAGAGACAGGGACAAAGGGATGGAGAG
>NC_057714.1:84183518-84218475 GCF_004010195.1 Chiloscyllium plagiosum | reverse complement strand
CTTTCTCCCACATATTTTGTGTCTCTTTCTCTCTCCCTGTGTCTTTTTTGCCGTCTGGATCTCTCATTCTATTGCTTTCTTTCCCTCTTTCTCTGTCTTTCTTATTTAAGATTTGTTGCTCATGCTGCTGATTCTTAAGGATGCGTTGAGTCTTTATCTCTCGTTTGCTTTTGTGCTTCTCCCTCCCTCGTTATTTTGTGCAGCCTTTTGCCTTCTCATTACTGGTCTCGCTTTAGTCTGCCTATCCTTCCAAGTAGAAGATGATATCCTGTTGAGATTTAGAAGGATCAAGGTATCAATGCCTGCTACATTTGTGGTGAAAGTTATGATGGAACAATGATCCTTTGCACAGCTCAAATCCTTTATCTTGCCCATCAGTAATGCTTTTCCCTCCTTCTGATCCCTCATTGTCTCCAAACTAGAGTTTACTACTCCCATCATTCTCCTCCCTCGAACTGTTTCAACTGCTCACTCAATCTTCTTCCATCTTCACCCTTCTTCCATCTCAATCTGTTAATGTTTTGCCCATTTCTACCGTTGACTCATTCTTGCACTGTTCATTCTGCAAGGCAAAAACAAGAGGCCCAAACTAATCTCATCCTCCAATTAGACTCCCTCTTCCACTTCTCTTCCTCTTCTCCAGTTCTCTCCCCTTTTTTCTCTAAAACACCAGTATCTCTTGATAGATTAAGAAAATCTAAGTGATGACCTCAATGAAGATTTTGAAATTTGCCGTTAATAATTTTGGGATAAAAAAACTGAGCACTGGAAGATGGATTTACAGAATCTATTTGACATTGTTTCTTAGAACCCTAACTTGTGAAACCACTGAGAGAGGAATTTAACTGAGAGAGGAGTCTTCAGGCAGCTGAACTGCAGTGCTAAGTTCTGAGGAGTGTAGTGCTCTTATGGGAGTGAATAACATCCACAACCAGTGTTTGCCTGGTGTAGGTGAGACGGTTTGAGCTTGAGAGAAACCAACTTAGCAATGGTTAAGCACAGCTAGCTGTCTGCAAAGAGGTTTGCACGATGTTATTAATAGGTACTGCAGTATACCTTTAAGAATTCCGGGAGTGCAATCCCAGGAAGAGAGATGAGAATATAGAACATCGAAAAGTACAGCACAGAACAGGGCCTTCGGCCCACGATGTTGTGCCGAGGATTATTCCTAATCTAAAATAACCTAACTTACGCACCCCTCAACTCACTGCTATCCATGTGCATATCCAGCAATCGCTTAAATATCCCTAATGACTCTGCTTCCACCACCACAGCTGGCAACGCATTCCATGCATTCACAACTCTCTGCGTAAAGAACCTACAGATTGAATCATCTGTAGAAGACAGTCCGTGGTGGTGAAGGCAGCATTTGGTATGCTTGCCTCCATTGGTCACTGCATTGAGTATAGGAGTTGGGATGTCATGTTGTTCCTTTTTAGGACATTGGTGAGGCCCCTTTTAGAATATGACACACAATTCTGGTCACTCTACTATAGGAAGGATGTTGTTAAACTTGAGAGGGTACAGAAAAGATTTACAAGGATGTTGCTGGGACTGGAAGATTTGAGCTAAAGAGAAAAGTTGGATAGACTGCAGCATTTTTCCCTGGAGCATCGGGGTGTAAGAGCTTTAAAAAATCATAAGGACCATGTATAGAGCGAGTAGCCAAGGTTTTTATCCTGGTCTAAAACTGGAGGGCGTAGGCTTAAGGTGTGGGGAAAGATTTGAAAACTACTTGAGAGGTATCTTTTTCACGCAGAGATTGGTACGTGTATGGAGCGTACTGCCAGAGGGAGCGATTGAGGTGGGTACAATTCCAACATTCAAAAGGCATCTGGATAGGCATATGAATACAAAGGATTTGGAGGCACATGGGTCAAATGTTGGCAATTGGGACTAGGTTAGACTGGAATGTCTGGTCAGCAGGGATGAGTTGGAATCAAGGTTCTGTTTCTGTGCTCTATGACACTAACTTTATGACTCGAAGTATCTCTTCAGCTTGTGGGCAAATAAGAAACCATGTGAAAGCTATATTGAGATATTACAGCCTCTTCATATCAGTTGTTCCTGAAGAAATAGAGCACCTACGAACTGAAGTCATTATTGACTTGTAAAACAAATTAATAAAGATTACAGTTATCAACATAATACCTTCCAGCTATGTTGCCCGAAACTGACATGACAATATAGTGCTTCTTTCCATTTTGAAGTTGTGTTTCAGTGAATCAGTACAATGAAACAGATACAGCGAATCCCTCAACTTTGCAAAGAGGGAGTTCTGTTTTCATGGCCACACCTGTCAGTTGATTTAAATCATCAAAAAAGGCAACAGAGGCTGATTGGACTTTAAATCACATTTTTAATGCATTATGGAACTCTCTTTAATGAAAAAGTACTGCAATGCAGAAAAAGAATCAGTCTATTTGAGGATCAATTTACAATTGCAACTCAGATTCCTTTGATTAATCATTGCATTTAAAAATACATCCAACTTCTCGTCGAATATCTAATGAGCCATGATATAGTGCTCCATGAGCTAATTGCTGAAAATGTGTTGCTGGAACAGTGCAGCAGGTCAGGCAGCATCCAGGGAACAGGAGAATCGACGTTTCGGGCATAAGCCCTTCTTCTGAAGAAGAGCTTATGCCCGAAACGTCGATTCTCCTGTTCCCCGGATGCTGCCTGACCTGCTGCGCTGTTCCAGCAAAACATTTACAGCTCTGATCTCCAGCATCTGCAGAACTCACTTTCTCCATGAGCTAATTGTTGGGTGAATGTCTTCAGGGTTGATTTGCCATTAACAGTGAGAGAGCTTGCTGAATCGAGCTGCAGGAAGCCACTTCACTGCTGACTGGCAAGCTTCTTGATGAAGCACTAGCCTTGATGCTGAGATTTGGCCCCCATGAGAACTGGCAGACTGGCACCCTGTGCATCGAAGAGATGTCTTCTGCAGGACCAAGCTTAAAGGTTTAAACAGCAATATGTTAAATGTTTTTGTTTCATTTCCTGCAAGGTAGGAGTTCATAGGCTGAGGAGATGGTTGGAAGCAAGGACAAAGGAGTGGCTTTCAGTAGCTCCATCCTAGCCCCTCTCTCTGCCCCGAATTTGATCTATTTTGAGGAAAATGGTGGATCACCCACTGGGACCCATGAACACTGTCTGGAAGCCAGCCAGTTTCTCAACCATGCCATCTCACCGTAACCCTTGATCCCCTTGCCATTTAGGAACCTATCTGTCTCTGCCTTAAATACATTCAATGACTTTACCGCCACACCCTTAAGAGATTTCTAGGCTAGGACTCCCTTTTGTGCTTAAGATTTCTGAAGCCTTTACCCATTCAGAGAATAGTCTGTGCTTCTATTTTTGCCAACCAAGATGCATGAACACTCCTCATATTGCACATAACAGATGTTGATGACAACTATACTCTCTCCCAAATAATTGGGATTCTGACACTAGAAGTTGCACATGTGAATATTGCAATATATCAAAATGAAATATTCTGTGAATCCTTTCTGGAGAACTCCAATATGGAATGTGCGGTACCAGTTTCATTGAAAAGTTTATTACTTTAGCATCCCTGTGATTAACACAGCACTTTGTCATTTTAGTTGGGTTTTATCAGACTCACACTATAAATTATGCAACTGCTCATAAATTTTGAACTCTTTATAGCCATGCAGTATAAAAGCATTTAACAACTGTACTGAAAAAATTATATTAATCTGACAAAAAGAAACACTGGAATCATATGGTAGTTATCAACATCCATCAGCCAAATATCTTGGATCATTTTAGATTAGTGCTCACTTGTGCAAACAGTAATTTATACTTGAAAATCTTTTCAGGATAACCCCTCTTTTTCATGTTTGCATACCATTCATTATATTTTGCCATTGGTATATGTCATGTTCTAAGCTGATTTTCCTTCTCTTTATGAAACTGTTTATACTGGTTCCCTTTTATGGTTTTTCCTTGTGGTGTGGCTTTGGTGAACATTTTGGTCTGAAAATGAGTTGGTTTATTTATAATAAGTCATTTTGACAACAATTACAAGATATGTCCATATTTGGTTAAGTCTTTCTAAATTGCTTTCTAATATCTGAGCAAAATATTTTTCCTCATATTGCACATAACAGATGTTGATGACAACTATACCTGGCAAATTTGACTCAGTGGTGAGGTACTGCAGACAAATTAAAGGAGCTTTCAAAAGAAAGTTAATTTCTCTAGGATAATCATTGCCAAATCATGGCCTTTCTTCTTCATACTGTACTCCCTGAAGGAAAATTGAAAGAATTATGCCTTTAGTCTCAACATTAACTCACCATGTTCAAGGTGAAGGCGATTAGATTCTTGTTTTTTCCTTCTGTTTTTCACTCTGACTCAATTATAGGTGAGTCTTCCATTTCGTAGAAACAACAGATAACTTGATAAGTTTTCTTAATAAATTTGAAGAAAATACAGCCAGTGAACAAAGTCATTTTCAGTTTGATTTGACTTAGTTTATTGTACGTTTTCATGGATTCCCTCAATCATAAATCGAATCTGGTTGTGTCTTTGGGTATTCTTAGATGTGCAGTAATTAAGCAAACATGTTAGATAAGCAGACTTTTGCCTGGTTTATTATATATGTGCATAGAAACAAGAATAGGTCATTCAACCCTTTGAGCCTGTTCATCATTCGGTTAGATGAATGCTGTGTCTGGACTGCATCTACCCAGCATATTGTTTTTGTAACCCTTAAAAATCTAATAATCCTATTTTGAAATTTTCAATTTACTTGTTAGTTATATGGAGAAGTGCTTCCTGACTGAAATTTGGATATCAGTGCACACAAATGTTGGAGGTATGATCACAAAGTTCCTAGATGACATGAAAGTTGGTGATTTGGTAAGTAATGAGGAGGAAAGCCTTAGAATGTAGTTAGTCATAGCACAGCACGGAAACATATCCTTCGGTCCAACTCATCCATGCCGACCAGATAATCCTAAATTAATCTAGACCCATTTGCCAGCAGTTTGTCCATATCCCTCTAAACCCTTCCTTTTCATACACCCATCCAGATGCGTTTTAAATACTGTAATTATACTAGCCTCCACCACTCCCTCTGGCTTACTCATTCCATACACTCACCACCCTCTGCATGAAACATTTGCCCCTGAGGTCCTTTTTAAATCTTTCCTCTCTCACCCCAAACCTATGTCTTCTATTTCTGGACTCCCCCACCCCAGGGAAAAGACCTTATCTATTTACCCTATCCATGTCCATCATGATTTTATAAACTTTGGGCTGGTCAAATGGGTTGAACAGTAGTAAATGGAATTTCATCCTGAAAATTTAAATATGTTTTGGTGGACTCACGAGGCAAGCGAGTACACATTGAATGGTAGGACCCTCTGAGGTACAGAGGATCACAGGCTCCTTGGTGTACGTGTCTAAAGATCCATGAAAGCAGCTGTACAAGTTGCCAAGATGGTAAGCAGGCATATGGGATACTTGCCTTATTAGTCAGGCATTGGCTACAAGAGTAAGGAGTTTATGTTGGTGCTGTATATGATGTTAGTTAGATTACAGCAGATTACACTCTGCCATTCTGATTATCAAATGAGAAGAAAGATGTGTTTGCATGAGAGAGGGTGCAGAAGGATTCAACAGGATGTTGCCCCTGGGCTCAAGTGATTCAGCTATAAAGAGAGGCCAGACAGGCTACATTTGTTTTCCTTACAGCAGTGAATACTGAAGGTGATTGAAGTGCACAAACAGAGCAGATAGTGAGAAACATTTCCTCTCAGTAGATGAAGTAGTAGTCCCAGGGGGCACGTTTTAAGGTAAGAAACTGGAGGCTTAGCTGGCATTTGAGGATAAACAATTTAATGGAAGACAATGATTATCTGGAACTCACTGCCTGAAAGGGTAGAGCCAGGAACCCTCAAGACATGTACCAACCACTTAGATGAACATTTGAAACATCATAGCTTACAAGGCTACGGGACAAGTACTGAAAAATAGGATTAGAAGAGATGGATGTTTGATAACTGGTGTGGGTGCAATGGGCCAAAGGTTCTCTTGCCATACGATAAAACTCAATGACTCTATGAGACCTCAAAAGGTTAGCTGGCAGATACAACAAGTAATTTGAAAAACAATTCATATGTTTGCTTTATTACAAAAGAATTGGATCATTTGAATAAGGAATTCTTAGTTCCTTAAAGCATTTGGTGAGAGAATACATGGTGTACTGTTACATTTTTTGGTATCTTTCCTCAGTGAATAATATTCTTGTTTTCAAAGGTATGCAGGATTGATTATCAGGATGAGGGAGTCTCCGAAGAAGAGTGTTTGAGTAGGTTAGGCACACATTCCCTCGAATTTGAAGAATGAAATGTGACTTCATTAAAACTTCCAAATTCGGCAGGAACGTAGCAGTATATAACTGCTGAGAGATCAATCTTCAGCTGGGAAGCTGAAACCGAAGCGTGTCAGTCTCAGAAGAAGGAAACTGAAATGAGGAGAAATTCCATCATCGAGTTATGTACTTCTCAAATTCTCTAACTCTGAGTTGTGGATGCTTCATTCTGCTCTCTAATATTAGATACGAAGAACTGATCCTCCTCTTGGTCACGAAGCTTGCACCTTTCCAAGTATCTGTATCTATTCACCTCCGTCTTGCACCAGCCCACTCTCTCTAAGGATCCTTCATTCCTGAACCCTGAACATATCCTTCTGTAGAATCTCTTCTATCTCCCCTGTTATTCTCTCTGAGCTTTATCTTGTTCACAAGACTCGCTCTTTGCTCCTTTGATCCTAGTCCCAACTCAACTACTGACCATCCAGTTTATTCCCTGGCTTCCATGTTGACTGATACTGTAAACCATTTATCTTCACATACTGTCCCCTCTATTTAAAATCTGCCATAATCACCCCTCTCTTCAAAAAGAAAATTATTGGCCTCTTTGCCCTGAACACCACCATTTGGTTTCTTTCCCAAGTCCTTTGGTGTGTTTCTGCATTTGAAATTGTCTAAAAGTTCTGTCTTTCTCAGAACTGCATGCTGGAGTCCAACTGACTTGGTTTCCACCCTGTCACAGTAATGAACAACCCTCATCTCAGTCATGAATGACACTTGCATGATTGTGACCATGATGAGTTATCTATCCTCATTATTTTCAGTTTGTAGCTTTTGGTCTTGTTTGTTACACCATTTGTTTGATGTGATTTATTTATTGTCATATGTACCGAGATATGTAAACAGTATTGTTTTGCACACTAACCGGACAAATCATACTATACATCAGTACTTCAGAGTTGTCGAACAGAATGCAGAACACAGCGTGAAATCTACCGAGAATGTGCTGAGAAAGATCAACTCTAAAAATAGAGGTCTGTTCATAAGTCTGATAACAGCAGGAAAGAGGATGGAAGAGAGTATAACCAGGGTTGGAGGGTATTTGATTATTTTGGCTGCTTTACCAAGGCAGCAGGAAGTATAGACTGAATCAGTAGGAGTGAGGCTGGTTTTCATGATGGACTGCGCTGTGTTCACAACCTTTTGTAATTTCTGGCCATCTTGGACTGAGCAGTTGCTGTACAAAGCTGTGATGTATCTGGACAGGATGCTTTCTATGGAGCATCTACAAAAATTGATAATATTATGAACATGCTGAATTTCCTTAGCTTTCTGAGGAAATAGAGGCATTGCTGTGATTTCTTGAATGTAGTGTCGACGTGACTGAGTGTTGCTGGAAACACAGCAGGTCAGACAGCATCCGAGGAGCAGGAAAACCAATATTTCGGGCAGGAGCCCTTCATCAGGAATGAGGCTGGAAGCCTCAGGGGTGGAGAGATAAATGGGAGGGGGTGGAGTCTGGGAGAGGGTAGCTAGGAGTGCAATAGCTGGATGGAGGAAGGGGTAAAGGTGATAGGTCAGAGAGGAGGGTGGAGCGGATAGGTGGGAAGGAAGATTGACAGGTGGGACAGGTCATGAGGATTGTGCTGAGCTGGAAGTTTGGAACTGGGGTGAGGTGGGGGAAGGGGAAAAGAGGAAACTGGTGAAGTCCACATTGATGCCCTGGGTTTGAAGGGTCCTGAGGCAGAAGATGAGGCATTCTCCCTCCAGGCATCGGGTGGTGAGGGAGTGGCGGTGGAGGAGACCCAGGACCTGCATGTCCTCGGCAGAGTGGGAGGGGGAGTTGAAATGTTCGGCCCATGGAGCGGTGGGGTTGATTTTTGCGGGTGTCCTGGAGATGTTCCCTAAAGCGCTCTGCAAGAAGGTGTCCAGTCTCCCCAGTGTAAAGGAGATCGCATTGGGAGCAATGGATACAATAAATGACATTGGTAGATGTGCAGGTGAAACTTTGATGGATGTGGAAGGCTCCTTTGGGGCCTTGGATGGAGGTGAGGGGGGAGTGTGGGCGCAGATTTTGCAATTCCTGCGGTGGCAGGGGAGGGTGGGTTATTGGGGGGCGTGGACTTGACCAGGTAGTCACGGAGGGAACAGTCTTTGTGAAAAGTGGATAGGAGTGGGGAGGGAAATATATCTCTGGACCATATGGAAATATATATCCATGGACAGGTCCACGCACCCCAACAACCCACCCTCCCCTCCTGGCACCATCCCCTTCCACCGCAGGAATTGCAAAATCTGCGCCCACACTCCCCCCTTATCTCCATCCAAGGCCCTAGAGGAGCTTTCCACATTCATCAAAGTTTCACCTGCATTTCCACAAATGTCATTTACTGTACCCGTTGCTCCCAATGCGGTCTCTATATTGGGGAGACTGGATGCCTTCTCACAGACTGCTAAAGGGTACATCTCCGTGACACCCGCACCAATCAACCCCATGGCTGAACATTTCAACTCCCCCTCCCTCTCTGCCGAGGACATGCAGGTCCCGGGCCTCCTCCACCGCCACTCCCTCACCACCCGATGCCTGGAGGAAGAACGCCTCATCTTCCACCTCGGAACCCTTCAACCCCAGGGCATCAATGTGGACTTCACCAGTTTCCTCATTTCCCCCCCACCACCTTACCCCAGTTCCAACATTCCAACTCAGCTCTGTCCTCTTGACCTGTCGCATCTGTCAATCCGCTCCACCCTCCTCTCCGACCTACCACCTTTACCCCTCCTTCCATCCACCTATTGCGCTTCCAGCTACCTTCTCCCCAGCCCTACCCCCTCCCATTTATCTCTCCACCCCCAAGGCTTCCAGCCTCATTTGTGATGACGGGCTCCTGCCCAAAACATTGATTTTCCTGCTCCTTGGATGCTGCCCTGACCTGCTGTGCTTTTCCAGCACCACTCTAACCTTGACTCTAATCTCCAGCATCTGCAGTCCTCACTTTCGCCTTGTCGGCCAGTATAGATCGTTGATGATATTTACTCTGAGGAATTTGAAGCTCTTAACCACCTCCACCTCAGCACTACTGATGCAGACAGGAACGTATCCTCCACTTGACTTCCTGAATTCGATGACCAGCTCCTCCATTTTGCTGACATCGAGACATGGATTATTGTCTATACATGCACCGTATCACTAAGTTCTCTCTCTCTCTTTCCTGTACTCCCGTCACATCAATGTTTGATATCTGCCCCACTGCAGTGGTTTCATCAGCAAATTTGTAAATGGAGTGAGAGCTGAATTTGGCTACACAGTTCATGACTGTTTAACGAGTAAAGTAGGGGCTGAGTGCACTACCTTGCAGGGCACTGATGTTGAGAATTATTCTGGAGTTGTGTGTTGTCGCTTATTCTTGTTGATTACGGTTTGCGGGTGAGGAAGTCAAGGATCCAATTGTAAAGGGGGGGAGCAAAGTTTTCAGTCTTGGAGTTTGGGAAATGGGTTTTGTTGGAATTATGATGTTGAGGTTGGGGCTGAAGTCAATAAATAGGAGTCTGATGTAGGTATCCTTGTTATCCTGATGTTCCAGGGATGAGTGTAGGACCAGGGAGATGGCATCTGTCGTGAATCTGATGTGACGATAGGTCAATTGTGGTGGAGCAGGGCATGGGTTTAGGAGCCTGGAGTTGATGAGTGCCATTACTAACCTCTCAGAGCACTTCATAATGATGAATGTCAAAGCCACTGGGTGATAGTAAGGCACATTGCCAAGTTTTTCTTTGACACCGGGATAATTGTGATTTTCTTGAAGCAAGCAGGAGCCTTACATTGTAGTAAGGAGAGATTAAAAATGTCTGCACATACTCCCGCCAGTTGGTCCATTCGGGATCTGAGTGCACAGCCAGGGATTCCATCCTGGCCAGTGGCTCTCTTTGGAATCCCCTCAAGAAGGCCAGTCAGTTGTCTGTAGGTGTGACTGTGGGTACAGGTGTACCTGAGTCTGTCAGGGCAGGTGACAACCTTTCACTGACTTATTCAAAACAAGCATAGAATGTATTGAGCTAATTGAGGAGGGATGCTTTGTTGTCAGCGATTCTACTTCATTTCACTTTGTAACTGATTATCGTGTAAGCCTTGCCCCAATCAACGTGTATTTGAGTGGTTATTCTGGGACTCTATAGTCTGTTGGCATCCCTGATGGCTTTGCAAAGATTGTACCTAGGTTTCCTGTATAGGTCAGGGTCACTCAACTCGAATGCCTGAGATCTGGACTTCAGTAGGGAGTGGATTTTCTGGTTGGAGAACACTCGGATTAACTTCTTTGGCATGCAGTCCTCTGCATCGTTACTGATGAAGTCTGTGATGGTAATGGCATGCTCATTTCGGTTGGCCTCTGAGTTCTTGAATATGGACCAGTCCATCGAGACCAAGGGTCACGTTGTAGCCAGTCTGTTATCTCAGGTTAGCGCTGTACAACTTGCTGTACCAGATCCTCACACTTCAGGTTTTGCTTGTAAACTGGGAGAAGGAGTACAGCGTTGTGATCTGATCATCCAAAATGCAGGAGAGGAATGGAGCAGTCGGTGTTTTTGTGTAGCAGTGGTCCAGGATATTTAGGTCTCTGGTGTGGGACAGGAGCTGTGTTGGTGGTGTCTTGGTAGCACACTTTCGAGGTTGGCCTGGTTGAAGTCACCAGCTACGATGAACAGGGCCTCGGGGTATTCTGTCTCAAGTCTATTTACAGTGGTGCATATTTCATCAAGTGCACTGTTCATTTCCATGGGGCTTGGATGTAAACTGCTGTCAGGATAACATAAGTAAACTCCCATGGCAGGTAGTAGGGACAGCACTTCACCATTAGATATTCTAGGTTCAGGGAGCAGTAACTTGCGAGGGTTGTCATGTCTGGGCACCAACATTGATTGGAAGGCAGACCTCTCCGCCCTATGCCTTGTCTGAGGGTGCAGTGCAAACCATCTGGTGTTTGAAGAAATCCTCAAATTGTAAAGTTAAAAATCACACAACACCAGGTTATAGTCCAACAGGTTTAATTGGAAGCACACTAGCTTTCGGAGCGCCACTCCTTCATCAGGTGATAGATTGTAACGCGCAGTCAGCTGACACAGGAGTGAGCTATATCTCTCTAAAACAGAGTACACAGCAAGCTCTTAATTCCCTCTGGTAGGTGAGTCTAACTTGAATTTCATCCAGCTTGTTTTCAGTAGCTTGAACAATTGTCAAGAGTACACTGGGTTGGGGTAGGGATCTCACCTGTAAGCCAGTGCATCTCCCACATTTCCTGAGTAAGTGGCTGTTCCTGATTGTCCTGGGAGTCAGAGTTGATGGTGTGTCATTCTGGAGTGTAAGTGAGTGCATCTGATGGGGTCCTGGTCATGGCCTTCAGAACTCTGGGGACCTTATTCTCGGTCTAAGTCTCCACACAGTCAGGTAGGGTGTTGGGTCTGCTCCGTGGAACCACCTTTGAGAAGCCGGTAAGTGGCTAGTTACTCCATTGTCATGGTCGCGGTTCCTGCATCAGCAGTCGGGCCCCGCCCACAGTCAGGTGCTCCAGGAAGTGCTGGTCTTCATTGGGTCAGATCCAGTCAGACCATTGATTGTTTCTGGAAGTCATACGATCACCAGAGTTGTAAGTAGTGGGAAAAGCACATTGTTAGTAATTCTGTCAGAATTACAATTGAGATTTAAAAGAGTAGAATGATTGGAACAATTGTGAGGGGTAATCTGCTTAGGAGAGTTCACAAGAGTCACCATGCTCCAGTGCCATCTTGGAGATGACCATGGTTATCCAGCTCGGTGCGACTGAACTCTCCTTCTCTCCTTCCTCACTTAATTGGAGCTGCGAAGCAACTATAATTGTTTGGCATTTGGAATGGAGTTAAAATGTTTACAGTTTCGTTGCCATAGAAGCAAAGCCAGTGGAAAGATTATGTTTGACTGAGACGTTGATATCTAATGGTTCTCGTAATGGTGTAGTAATTATTCTTAGGTAATATTGGTTAGCTTGAACAAAAGGCCATAGTTGGATAAATGTATAAATAAACAATTTGTGTATTGACAAAATAAAACTTGAGCTTTTTGTCTTGAACTCTTCAGGAGAATTTTCAAGAATAATCAATTCAATCTGTTGGTTGTTTTCAACTTGATTTAATGTGCTTGTGATTAGGTATGACTAGTGCAAGATGAAAAGCTTTACCAAAATGTATTTTTCTGCAATATTCAAGTTTTGCACTACACAAACAACTGGAAATAAATAATATTGCATAAAACAGTGCTTGACTTTCCATTTGTCTACCCATCTCTCTATCTATTTATTCATTCGTGGATGTAAACATTACTGGCAAGGCTGCAATTTAGTATTTAAATCTAAGCAAAATGGAGAAGGTGAAGGTGAGCTGTCTTCTTAAATGACTACTGCCTTTGGGGTATAAAGCACTCCCAGTGCTATTAAGATAAGAATTCCAGGATCCTGACCCAACAACAGTGAAGAGACGATGGTATATTTCCAAGTCAGGATGGTGAGTAGCTTGGAGGGGAACTTTCAGCATTGTTATTCCCATGTAACTAATGAC
Organism: Chiloscyllium plagiosum; assembly: GCF_004010195.1. NCBI lineage: Eukaryota > Metazoa > Chordata > Chondrichthyes > Orectolobiformes > Hemiscylliidae > Chiloscyllium > Chiloscyllium plagiosum. The sequence continues at coordinate 84,205,544 of NC_057714.1, read as the reverse complement.
CTTGCCCATCTAGCTGGTAGAAGCTGTGAATTTGAAAGGAACTGTTAGAAGAGCTGAGTTCCTGCAATCCAGCTGGTGAATAGCATACATTGCTACCACTAAGTGTATTGATGGTGAAGGGAAACCAGTCATTTGGGCAGCTTTGGCCTTGATAGTGTCAGGTTTCTTGAGTGTTGGAGCTGCACCCATAAGTCAACTGAAGAGTATTTCATCACCATGTTGTGCCTTCTAGTTGGCATTGACCTCCTGACCTCTGACTATATGCTTGTAGCTACAGTATTTATATGGCTGAGCTTGACAATGGTAACCTCCAGGATTTTGACAGTGGGACATTCAGCAATGGTAATACAATTGAGCAAGAACAAGTGGTGGTCTGCTCGATTAATGTGCTTGTGGAAGTAAGTCATTTTCAACTTTTGAGAGTAGAACTTATTTTAGTGAGCAACACTATGATTTCATGGTCTTATAAGTTCTCAGAACAGCTGAACTGAATGACTATTATGAACAGTTGGTTTGATATAAATAGCTGTAAATAGCATAGATACAAATAATTAAACTTTCGAGAGTTTGTTTATTGCTAGTGATGGAATGTTATGGGAAAAATGATGTTACTGTCTGTTAGAGTACAGATGATATGTTAATTAGAAGTTATTTGATAAAACCTTTGTTGGGTATATGTATGTTGGGAAGAAGTAATCAATAGGGTTGGAGTTAGTGGTGTGAGAATTAATCTCTGACCAGAAAATGATAATCCTAGACTCTGTCGAACAAAAATTTAACCTCTGGTGTTTGACAGAACAAACTGCCCAAGGGACAACAACCTTAGATGTAATAAGGACGTAGAGTTATAAAGGCCAGAAGGTGCATGCAAAGGCTCAATTAGCTAATGTTAACTAAGTGAGGTTCAAGACAGGATTTTCAGCTTCGAGTTTAAATCAAAAACCCAATCTTTCTTGGGCATCTTCAAACACAGTACTCTTCATAACACAATAGTCTATCCAAGTGTTCACCCATGAAAGAAGCAATGAAGTAAGAAAGAGTTCATATTACTTTTCTTCTATTACCTTTACAGTTACCTCTGGCCTGCTCCAAAAGCCACTGTTTGGCACACATCCATACCTTCAACTGCTGCATAAGCAGAAACTTTATCCAAGTAAATACTCAGAAGACTGAAGACCCTCAAATTAATTACCACCAACTCTGTCCCTGTCTTTGGTAACCAGTTGAGCTCGAATTTTTTCAGCCTGAATGTTGTAATTGGTATTGAGATGCATTTCCCAATTACATATCCATGCCATCACTAAGTCCATTGATTTTAGCTTCATTTGATGTTTGATTCCACCACTGCTTCAACTCACCTACTTTTGAAACCCTTGACTGTGCACACTCTGCCTCAACTTAAGGTCTCAAAGCAAGTCTTGTTTACTCATTAAGCCTATGCTGATTGACCTATATTAACTCCTGATTAAACAATGCCTTCTGTTGAAAAGTCTCATTGTTAGTCTCATTGCCATAATATCTCTGTGGCTTGTGTCAAATTTTGCTTTGAACAGAGTCCAGAAAGTAATCTGAAGTCACATGCCTTTTATCTTGAGGCCTATAAGTTTTGCTGCAGCTTTATAAAGTCCTGGTTAGATCATACCCAAGATACTGTATTCAGTTCCACATAGTCCATCTTTGGAAGATACCCCTTGGAGGAGTACAGCACAGATTTATTAGAAAGGTACTAGTACTCCAAGGGGTAAACTAAAAAGTGATATCTCAAACTCGTGTTGCATTAGTTGGAATTTAGCAGGTTCAAGGGTGATTTGATAAATGGTTTAAAAAATGTTTACAATAGATAGGTTTTCTGTTTCTGTGGAGGTGAACTAGGGATGCAGCTTAAAAAATAATCAAATCTTTCAGGTCAAAAACTTGTACAAGCAAAAGGTAATGGAAATTTGCAGATCTCTTCCAAACAGTTGATGCCAGGCCAATTATTAAATTACTTTGGTGATTCATAGATTGCTATTAACCATATTTATTAGCAAATGTAGGACAAACGATAGGTATGTGGCTTTTGATCACAGACTGGACATGATCTCATTGAATCGTGGGACACACTTAAACCACTACATATCCTATTCCTGTTCCTAACCTGGTATTGCCTCCTAATTTAGATGCTGTTTCGCACGTCATCCTGCTATAAATAATCCTTCAAATTTTCCACGTTTGGATCTTTGTGCAGTGTTATGTGGCTCAATGTTATGTAATGCCCCAGTGAAGTGTCTTGGAACAAGTTCACTTTGTTAAAGAAGCTTTATATGTGCAAGTTATTGCACTTCGATTTGTAATAATGAGGCGACAATACCATTTCACATGATCCTTGTGGCCTTGTAAAAAGCACGTACAGTGTGCATCTGATTTTGTATTCAAAGAAAGATCAAATCCCTCTGCTTAACTCTATTGTATTCTGTTGTCCATTACTGAGCTTTATGGATCACTGGATATTTTCAGCTAACTGATTTCATCAAACGAACATTGTGGAAGATATTTTGATGAGGTACTATGTTTTTGAAGACTTTTTCAGTTGATTGCTAAGAAACTCCATATTCCAAATCCTGAAGTCTTCCACCTCGAAAGTTAAAATAAACACATTGTAACTACACTATATTTGTGATCTCACAAATGACACAAATACATTTGTTAATTTTAGCTTCAGACTTGTCTATTGTGGATCCTGAACACCTCATTATTAATAATCATCTCGTCTACACGTGAAACTAGATACTCTTCAACAAACACAGATGGGAAATATACACTGGTAAAAATAATCTGTCTAGCAGAATGTTGAAAAGTATGTTTCCTTGATCAAGTTTCATTTTTGTGCAGAAATACAATATTGCTGTATAATCTGTTATAAGCTACTTTACCATATGTTTAGTTAAACGATTGACTACTTTTATCCACTTGCTTCCATAGCATGGTGCCAATGAACACTTGTGCTTTTTAAGAGACCTTTTGATTGAGTGAGAGTCATTAGAGTTAATCAGCATGGAAACAGACCCTTTGGTCCAACTTGACCATGCGAACCAGACATCCTAAACTGATATAGTCTCATTTGCTAGTACTTGGCCCATATCCCTCTAAACCCTTCCTAATCATATACCCATCCAGGTGCCCTTTAAATGTTGTACTTGTACCCACTTCCACCACCTCTTGACAGCTTGTTCTGTACATAATCACTCTCTGCATGAAAAAGTTGCTCCTCAGGTACCTTTTAAATCTTACCCTTGTCAACCTCTGCCCTCTAGTTTTGGACTCTCCTATTCTTGGATAAAGACTCTAGCTATTCATCCTATCTATGCCTGTCATGATTTTATAATTTTCTATAGAGTCACCTCTCAGCCTCCAATGCTCCAGGGAAAGAGTCACAGCTTTTTCAGCCTCTCTTTTTAACTCAAACGCTCCATTCCTGGCAACATCCTTTTAAATCTTTTCTGAACCCTTTCAAGTTTCTCAAGTTTCTCAGCTTTCCTATAACAGGCAAACTTGAATTGACTGCAGTATTCTAAGCAAGACCTCACCAATGTGCTGTACTGTTGCATCATAACATCCCAACTCCTTTACTGACCAGTGAAGGGACGCATGCCAAACATAGCCTTTACCACCCTACATACCTGTGACTCGACTTTCAAGCAAGAGTGCTCCTGCACTTCAAGGCCTTTTTGTTTGGCAGCATTCCAAAGGACTGACCATTACATGTATATGTCCTGTCCTGGTTTGCCTTACTAAAATGCAATACTTCACGCTTATGTAAATTAAACACCATCTGAAAATCCTCTGCCCACCTGCAAACTTACTAACCATGCCTCATATATTCCTCTCCAAATGATTTATATAAATCTTGAAAAGCAATGGATCCAGCACCAATCTTTGTGACACGGCGCTGGTCACTGGTCTCCAGACCAAAAAGCTTTCCTCTCCCACCACCTTCTATCTCCTACCTCTAAGCCAATTTTGTATCCAATTGGCTAACTCTCCCTGGATTCCAGGTGATCTAATCTTGATTAGCATGATTAGAGTGATTCTGGAATAATCGGTCTACCATGCAGAATCTTGTCGAGCGCTTTACTGAAGTCCATATAGATCACTCTGCCCTCATCAGTCATCTTTGTTACTTCTTCAAAAAACTTAATCAAGTTTATGAGACACAATTTCCCACGCATGAACTATGTTGACTATCCCCAATTAGTCTTTGCCTTCCAAATGCATCTAAATCCTATTCATCAGAATCCCCTCCAACAATATATCCACAACTGTTGTAGGGCTGACTGGTCTATAGTTCCTTGGCTTTTCCTTTGTACCTTTCTTAAACAATGATACCACATTAGCCATTTACAGTCTTTCAGTACTGCACCCATGGCTATTGATAATATAAATGTCTCAGATGTGAACATTGCTTGTATTTGTAGTCAGAAAATGCTCCCTTCATGAAATGCTGTAGTCCAAGTCACTTAGATGTACCCAGAGTGCTATAGTGATGGTAATGCCATGGGTACTGGTTAGATCCTTTCTCTTTTTGGGAGTGATCATTGCCCAGTGTTAGTGCGTCACAAATGTTAACTATTAACCCAAGCAAGAATGACAAGGACTGCTTCAGCACTCGACACCGCCCTTATGAACTGTCCTACCTGTCCATCTTCCTTCCCACCTATCCATTCCACTCTCTTCTCCAACCTATCACCATTACCCCCACTCCATCTACCTATCGCACTCTCAGCTACCTTCCCAGCCCCTCCTCACTTCTATTTATCTCCCCACCCCCTTGGCTCACAGGCGTCATTCCTGATGAAGGGCTCTTGCCTGAAATGTCAATTCTCCTGCTGCTTGGATGCTGCCTGACCTGCTGTGCTTTTCCAGCATCATACTCTCGACATTGCTTCAGTATCTGACGAGTCATGATGCTACGAATATTGCAATCTGCAACAAACATCCCCACTTTTGAAATAAAAACAGAAATTGCTGGAGAAGCTCAGCAAGTCTCACAGCATCTGCGGAGGGAAAGCAGAGTTAATATATCAGATCCAGTGACCCTACTTCAGAACTGGTAGTAGTGAGGAAAAGGTGATATATATGCAGAAGTGGGATGTAGTGAGGGGTTGTGGTGAAGAGGAGTGAGAGCTGATCTGTGGAGATAGAGTCCAGAGAGAATGAGGTGTCCCCACTTCTAACCTTTTCTTGGAGGGCAATTCATTCATGAAGCAGCTGAAATGTTTGGGCTAGGGCACTACCCTGAAGAGCTCCTGCAGCAAAGTTCTGGGACAGAAGTGATTGACCTACAGCAACCACAACCATCTTCCTTTGTGCTAAGTAAGTCTCCAAAGAGTGAATAGCCTTCTTTATACCTGATGACTTCAGGTTTGCTCAGATTCCTTGCTGCCAGACTCGCCCAAAAGGCTGCCTTGATGTTAGGTGCATCACTACTGCCTCAACTTGAATTTGTCTGTTTTGACATTAATTGGGCCAAAACGTTCAAGAGGTTAGAAGCCACATGTCTCTGGTGAAACCCAAAGCAGGCATTGGTGAATGTTGTATTAGTGCCTCTTGATTTTATTCCCCTAATCAATCTGTTCAGATATGTTATTAAACATCTCTGGAACAGGTAACACTTGAATCCAGGCCTCTTGGCCCAGAGGTAGGGACACTACCAGTGCACCCTCAGAGACCCCTCTAGATAGCCTTGCTGATCAAATCCATTACTTTCATGATCAAGAATAAACTGCTGGGGGGTAGTAATTACATAAATTGGATTTGTCTTATTGTGCTGAAAATGTGTTGCTGGAAAAGCTCAACAGGTCAGGCAGCATCCAAGGAACAGGAGAATCGACGTTTCGGGCATAAGCCCATCTTCAATTTGTCTTATTGTGGGCCAGTCAAACCTGGGCAATTTCCACAATGTAGGGTAGATGACAATGTTGTAACTCCTGGAGCCACTTGGCACTGGGTGTGGCAAGTTCTACCTTCAATAAGTCTTCAACACTACTGGAATATTGTCAGGACCCATACCCCTTTTTGTAATCTGTGCATTCAGCTGTTTCTTGATATTAGATCATATGATTAGCTGAAAACTGGCATCTGCATGTCAGGAGGAGGCCAGGCTGAATCGTCCATTTTGCCCTGCTGGGTTATCTTTTGCATTGATGTTCTGAGTTCACCCATCATTGAAGATTGAGATATTTTGGGCTTATAAATGGATGACTAATTGTCCACCACCATTCATCATTAAGTAGCAAGACTGCAGAGCTTAGATCCGATCAGTTGCTTGTGAGATCGCTTCCTGGAGGAACTTCCCTTATTTGAAAAGGCTGTATAGGCATGTGCGGCAGAGGTTTAACATGCTAGCAGCTCATATTCAGGTTTTTCATTTAAATAGAACAGCTTTCAAAAACTGTGGTACTGGAAATATTGTGAATTGATTTTAAATATTGTTTATATCCCGGTTTGGTTCATAGTTGATGTTTATAATAAGATTTGATAAGGTAATATATATGGTCCGAATCTTGGTCTTGATTTCAAAATTGTCTCCAATGTCATTGTTGAACCTTGAGTTTTGACAGGCATTTTCATCAACTTTCTTAGCTACAACAATAATGTGTTTGACTGTTTGAGTTTTACTGATCAGTCCTGTGTCTTGCCTTTCTCACACCTCATATATGTACTTGCTGGAAAAGTTCATTTTCCCAACCACTGTTGTCTGTCACTTTCATATTGCTTATGGAATTGAATTTAGAAATTTTATTAGATGGATCTTATTCCTATGGGAGTTTGAAATTACTTATGCTTCACACAGGTGTTCAGCTTTGACTCCCTTTTGTAATTACAAAGACAGTTGATTTATATCTCTGATTCAAAGGTTTACATTAACTGCAGGATGTCTTGCTTGAAATTTTCCAGCTTGATGTTGTGAACTTTTGCTGTTTGCACAGGTCTAAGCAGCTTACTGCATGAGTAGATTACTAGTGGCTGAAATGCATGCTAAACTTTGAGCAGGAGCAAACAAAACATTCTGCCATGTCATAATTGAAGTTGACATTATTACCAAACAACTTGTTATAAATATTTGAAAATATATGTGAAGATGTCCTTTGGAAATGTGAAGGGTTATTTGGGGAGAAACTGGAAAGTGGTGTTGAAGAAGACACAGAAATCTGCCACGATTGTATTGAATGGTGGAGCAGACTTGAGGATCTAATTGACTACTCCTGCTGCCTTATGATCTTACCAACCCACACTCTAATCTATAATTGGAGATGTTATCTGGGCTTGGTAGTATCTGAATATCTCCACCTAACAGAGGTTTGATATCATATACACCAGAGGTTGACTGGATTTATGGATGCTGATTTTCACAGCTTCCGACAGAAGGGTACAATCCTAGAACATTGTAAAAGTAATATTGCAAAATTTACTGCCTTGCTGCCATTCACAGTCTGCACTTTGTTGAGCCTTCACAAGGGTAATCCAGTGAAAATGAGACTGTAGTCCTGCAAAGCCATTTTCTCTTGAAATCATCAAAATTACAGAACTTCACATGTAGTAAAAGGCTCTGCACAGGGAGTTGAGTAGTGTATTCAGCAGTACGTAGTGCTATATAATTGAAATGGGAATTGTGGGTTGTCTAAAGAAACTAGATTTTTCTGAGTGAGAATAAATTCATCCAAATTGTTTACTGCTCAAGCAGTCTTATCTCTTGCTGTTGGTTCGGAGGATATACGTTTTTGTTATTTTTGAGATACCCTTGAGATATCCTGTATTATTTTAAAGTATCTGGTAATGTTTTGAAAAATATTCTGTTTTTACTTTTCAGATATTATTTAATTGTGACTTGTTTTTAATCTTTCAAACAATATTTTCCAGTGAGAAACTATTTAAGAATTCTCCTGGACTGTGATTCATTTTGACATGTGATGCAATGACTGGACTCCCTCTGTTTGGACTAAGTTAACTTCTTTTCAGTATAGTCGATACAAGATCCTTTTAGGATTTGTGGCGGCTTTCCTGTGTTAGATATAGCGTAATCCATGTCATTTGCTCCCTTTTCCAACTCATGATGTTGCTTAAGGATGTGATACTAGAAGCATCACATTTGAAGACAAGAAAGACTTGTAAAGATCTTTTTATTCAAGAAATCCTCACATTTTGTAATGTTACTGTACAGTTTGTTACAATGTTCTAATTTACCATGTAGATTTTTTCTGAAAACAAACATTTATTGGTTTATTTCTGGCACTTGAACAGAACAACTATAAGCAAAAACCATGGTGCATGAAATTGAAAAAGTTTCTAAATTTTGGCAAGTCCATGTTAAAATAGTAGAAATTGCTGACATTGTTACTTTGGAATACATTTTCTAACCGCCAGGTATTTTCCAGATTAAGATAATGTGTTGGCTTTCTTGCTGAAAATATTGAATAGATTTCCAATTCTTTTTATTTGGCAAAGTTCTTTTTTCTTAACTAGCAGGAATGTTGATGTGTTTATCCAGCAGCCATTTTTTATTAAGTGCTATTTTGAGTCCAGCCATCTCAGTTCCCTGAGTCTCAAAATACTTTGCAAATTGATATTTATTCACAGGCATCAGTTAATTTGCTTTCTGGCATTCTGCTGAACATAGTTTGCTTAAGTTGAGAAAAATTACATTTTCCGTTCTTTGTATGTGTGTGATTTTCAATGGAATGTGGATTTTAGACTCTGTCAAAAATGATCTACATCATACCCATGGACGTGCGGCCCTTATACATATCTTGCAGGCTCTCAGCTTTTTCCTCTCCAACAGACCCATCCAGTATCCCCCCCCCCACCACAAATGATATCCTCCGCCTCACTGAATTAGTCCTCACTCTCAATAACTTGTCCTTCAACTCTTCGCACTTGCTCCAAATCCAGGGGGTGGTCATGGGGATTTGCATGGGCCCTAGCGACACCTGCCTCTTTGTCAGTTATGTTGAACAGACCCTCTTAAGTATGTACAGTGGTACTGTTCCCCAACTCTTCTGCCATTACATCGATGACTGCTTCGGTGCTGCATTCTGCACCCACGCTGAACTGGAGCAGTTCATCAACTTTGCCAGCAATTTCACTTTGCCCTCAAAATCATTTGGTCTATATCAGACACCTCCCTCCCCTTCCTTGACCTCTGTTTCCATCTCTGGTGACTGTTTATGGATCGACATTTACTATAAACACACAGACTCCCATAGCTACCTGGACCACATCTCATCCCATCACCTATCCTGATAAACCTCCATCCCATTTTCCCAATTCCTCTGTTTCCATCACATCTGCTGTGACAAGGAGACATTCCATTTCCGAACATCTCAGATGTCCACCTATTTCCAACAAGCTACCTACCTCATTCAGACAGCCCTCCAACGCACCTTCTCCATTACCCACTCCACTGCTCTAAACAGCCGCCCCACACCAAAACATAATAAAAATAGGTCCCCCTCATCCTCACTTTCCACCCCACCAGCCTCTTTTTGTCTCTATACGTTTTCCTTAGTTGTTTTGTTTTCTGCCCTCTACCATCAACAGGTTAATAATCATAAACTCATAAAATAGTTCTGAAAAGAATGTGGCCATTCTGTCTGTTGAGTTTACTTCAGCTCTCCAGATTAGTCCAGTTTAATCCCAATTTGCCAGACACTGCTACATTTCTTACTTCAAGCATTCATTTAAATCTCTTTTAAAATCACTGTTGAATCAAATCAATCACTGTAGCAACAGGAAACTATATTTATGGTAGTGTCTTTATTGCTGGAGCTCACTTAAGCTTTGTCAGTAAAAATAGAACTGCACCACTAGAGGGCATTTTAGGTAAGATGACCAAACATTTGGTGAAATGCTTGAAAGGAGAAATGTAAAGGAGAAAGATAGAGAGGCACAGATAGGGTATGCCAGAGCTTGGAAGTTAGACAACGTAAGACCTAGTCACTCAGGGTGAAGCAGTTAACAGCAGGGGCACTCAGAGACCAGAATAAGATGGATAGTTGTATAGCTGGAGGAGATGGCAGAGGTAGGCAAGGGTGAGGCAATGAAGGCGTTTGAAAAACATTTAAGTGGATTCCAAATCCGAACCACTTATTCCACACAGTTTTTATTTCTTATGTTTCTACAGGTTCTTGACCAAATGTTTCATTTCAAACACTCAATTTTGACCACTGTCAAGAGATCCTACTTACACATCTGCAACACACCCCATCTCAGTCGCACAGTCGCCAAAAGCCCTGCTTGATTTCTCTTATATGTTTCACATTACCTACCAACCTGTGAACTCCATAAAGTATGAATCATTGAAAAATCTACTTCCTGCATCCTGGCCTCAACTTCGGCAAAGGCTTTCTGCTGCCCAGTCATTACGCCTACTTGGTACAACCCTGCAGAATCCCCATCGTAGCACACTTCAAAGGAATAACCCAGGAGAACACATTTTGTACTGGGCTATTCCATTATGCCTGGAACTCTCTAAAAGTGTTCTTTTAAATTAGAGATTTTGAATGTTCTCAGTTAAATTAAGTACAGTATTGTAGTTGATCAAGAAAATGCTGGGGGACAATTTAGATTTAAAGTCAAGACAACACATGTTTAGACTATTACGTAAATAGTCAAACTCCTGAGTAACTATTTAACAGACTCCATGCTTACCTTACGTTTCCCCAGACCCGTTACACCTCACCCCTTGCCTGACCTGACTCAAACCCCCACCTCAAGGTCAGACCCACCTTGACACCCAGCTGTTTGGCCCAATCAGATATTTATGGTATTGTATCCAGCTGGCATTCTGTGCATGTGACACCCTAACCCTGCTTACCTGGATCTTACCCCTGGACCTTACCACCTCCCCACCAGAGACCCTATTAACTAGGCACCTTACCTCCCACCCAGCTGCCACCCTCTGGCCTCCTGTCCCTGGCACCCAATCTCCTTTCCATCTGGTATTCGCCTTAGGTGGTATCCTGCTACCCTACTAAGTGGGCACCCTTCTTGGCTTGCACCCTATCCTCTGTAGTACCATAACCTATCTAATGTATTTGTGTGGTTCTAGTTATGGTTTGACAGCAGCTTCAAAGTGGCTGTCCACATCTTTAAATTTCAAAATATAGCAGCTGGGTGCTGTGAAAAGGATGCACAGTTGCATTCCTCTGACAGTTCTGCTGATCTTAAATAAATCTGTGTTGAGTGATCATTTGTGGTGAGAACTTTAATTCTTAAGAAGTGCAGTTGACTGTAGCATAGTTTCATGAAGGTATCCAGGATAAAGCTGCATTCATATCACCAAGCTGTTCAAATAGCCAATTAGATTTCAAGAACACTCAGGCAACCAACTGAGAAGAGAAAATTGTGAATAATCAATGATTTTTTTTTAAAAAGGTTTGCAGATTGCAAAGTAAAGAATACTTTAACAGGGCAGTTGAGGCCTAAATTGAAATATTGTGGTTTTAGTCAAGAGTGTGGTGCTGGAAAAGCAGGTCAGGCAACATCCGAGGAGCAGGAGAATCAACGTTTCAGGCATAAGCCCTTCATCAGGAATGAGGCTCTTCCTGATGAAGGTTTTATGCCCGAAACATTGATTCTCCTGCTCTTCGGGTGCTGCCTGACCTGCTGTGTTTTTCCAGTGCCACACTCTCAACTCTGATCTGCAGTCCTCACTTTTTAAATAATATTTAATTCCCTTAAAAGTATCTCATAATTAACGATATTAGAGACATTTAACAACATTCCTTGATATAAATGTGTATACCTCTATTCTTGATATGTGACTCCAAACCCACAGAAAGATGGTTGATTGTTAACTACCCACTAGGTAATTAGGGATTAGTAATAAATGCTGGCCTAGCTAAAGACACCCACATCTCATGAGTGAATTTTAAAAAGTATCAGCAGTCAGATATACTTGCCACATTGATTTCATTGGTGGGTAGTGCTTTTGGTCCACTGTGTAGCCTGAAGCAGACGAAGCAATTAATGACCACAACTTCAGAAGTTTATTTAATGACAGGAAGTGAGCACAGACTCATAGAGTCTTACAGCACAGAAAAAGATCCTTGGGTCCAACTTGTTCATGTTGACCAGATTTCCCAAAATAAAACACATCCCATGTGCCTGTACTTAGCGCATGTGCCTCTGAATCTTTCCTATTCATGTACCTGTCCAAATGTTTTGTAAGTGTTGTAATTGTACTTGCCGCTACCTTTTCCTCTGGCAGTTCATTCCATACATGAAAAGGCAAGCAAATTTAAGTGAAAAGCCAAGAGTTTGATGAAAGATGATGTCTATTATCTTAATTGATGGTGATTGCAGGCACTTAATCACTCTGAATTGATAGTTTTCCTGATTTTGATCTAAAATTACTGCTGTATTCTTTGTGAAGAAGTTGCACCTCTGGTCCCTTTTATATCTTGCTCCTGTCACCTTAAAATTATGACCTTCAGTTTTGTACTCCCCTACCCTAGTGAAAATAAAAACCTTGGCTATTCATCTTATCTATGTCCCTCATGATTTTATAAACCTCTTTAAGGTCACTCCTCAACCTCCTATCCTCCAGTGAAAAAAGCCCCAGCCATTCCAGCCTCTCCTTATAACTCAAACCCTGCAGTCCCGGTAACATCCTTGTAAATCTTTTCTGCACTCTTCCCAATTTTTTTAAGCAAGGTGTCATGCTAAGATTTTCACTGCATTTTTGATATTCATTCATGGGATATGGGTGTCCCTGGCTGAACCAGCATTTATTACCCAGACCTAATTGCCTAAAGGGTAGTTAAGAGTCAACCACATTCTGTGGGTCTTAAATCACATATAGGCCAGATCAGGTACAGATAGCAGCTTCCTTCCCTGAAAGATATTAGTGAAGCAGATGGGCTTTTCCAGAAAATCAACAATGTTTTCATGGTCATCATTAGACTCTTAATTCTAGATTTTTATTGAATTCAAACTTCACCATCTGCCATGGTGGGATTTGAACCCAGGGCTCCTGAAAGTTACCTGTGTCATTGGATTAATAATCTCGTGATAATGCTTTAATCAAGCAATTTAAAACTCATTCATTTCTACCAAAAGCTAAAGAGATCATATCCAAAGGAATAATGACAGCAAGCACTGATAGGGTTTTTCACAGTGATCTGATATTCTGGGCCATAAAGTGAATTTGAGTGGATGGTGAGCATAATTGGGTTCTGGCACCACAAAGGTTAGGAAAGAAAGAGACTAAGTGTCAGAGATGTGTTTGTTCATGATCAAATTCAAACTACTTGTGTCTGCATGAAGGGTATGATTGAGTGAGTGCAAGTGCACAGAGAATTTTTAAGACCATGGGAATGCCCATTGCTCCCCTCGAGTTTGCTCCACATTTACTAAGATTGTGGCTGGTGTGATGTTGGCTACAGTTCAGTTCCCTGCCTGTGCAAGAACGTGATCAGATTCAGTGAAGAACCTCAAAAATATTTGCAAAGGGCAACTTGGAAGAATTACCATTATTTGCTATTTTTGATCTCTGTGCTAGACATAGTGTTGTAAATGACTCATCCAAGTTTATCAAGAAAATAATGGGCAGCTATCAAACGGCCATTGAGAAGCAAGAATTTCATGATTCAAGAAGTTGTGAACTCAAATGGAACCTCTTCAAGAAAAGAAGTGCAATTGGAATGAGCAGATTTGGTGGCAGAACCTTTTTCCAGGCTTAATTGTTGGATCGGCTGAAGAAACCAGACAGTTGATGTGATTCCAGTCTTTGCAAGAACATTCCTCGGTATTACAGCTCAATTAGTTTGACATGTTATGATATTAAAATACTTTTACACTTACATGTTTTCTTCCAAACATCTTTTTTTTTTCGAATAAAGGAAGAAATATTGGGTGAAATTTAGGTTTACACTCAGCAAGAGTAAGATCAATAATTCCAAGCCAAATGTTTATTTGAAGCAAATATAATTTCTAAAAGCAAGAATTTGGGAATACAGCAGTAACTTTATATCAAAATCAGGAAAACTATCAATTCAGAGTGATTAAATGTCTGTAATCACCATCAATTAAGATAATAAACATCATCTTTCATCAAACTCTTGGCTTTTCACTTAAATTTGCTTGCCTTTTCATGTCTCCTGCTTTAGAATTTTTCACTCCAGCTTCCTGGCATTTGAAACCCTGAGTGAATAATACATCAGAATGACTAACTTGCTTTGTTGTGTTCAACATTTCAATTATGTGACCTCAAGCAACGTTTTCTTTCCTGAAAAATAGCCCAAAATATAGCTGAGATTTTCAAGCTTTCCATGTTAATTGTATCATCTGTGTGCGTCAACAAAAATCCCAGATTCTCTGTAGGGAGTACCTGATTTATTTTTGATGGAGATCAACAGCAGTAAGTAGTAGTTCAATCCAGCAACTGAAAAGAGAAGACATGCCAGAAGAGAGATTTAGCTCCAGATGGTTCACAGCTTGGGATGAAACAAGAGCCAATGTTCAATGATGGTATAGGGGGATACTATAATGGTAGAAACACTTGAGATCTGGTCTAGCTCGGATCAGCTGTTCCAAATGAATTGCCAGACATGCTTTAATTTGCGCAAAATGCAACAAACACAAGATAAAGTTCATTCAAAATATTTTATCTAAACTTAATGTGCCTGTGGGGTTTTGATACAGGTATCTTCATTTTTATTAGGTATTATCATCTGTAGAAATGTGCAAATGTTACTTTGCTTGTACGGCCATTATTTACTGTATTGGCGGTGTATTTTTTTTTAGTCAGCAGTAGCAAAGACAAAAATTCTTGGGCTCCCATTAGGCAATAAATTCCAAAGCAATGAACCAGATGGTTTCAAAATATTACTACAGATGTCATCCACTGTAATGGAGCGACAGCTATGTTGCCAAAAATCTTTAGAAACACAAGTTTCAGCTCTGTTCATTCTATGGATTTTCATGATGATTCAAATACATACATTTAATGGACTTTAAAGCTGCATTTTCTGTAAGTAGAACTTGTATAGAACTAAGAAGCAGAAAGAAGGAGCAGGTTAAATTTATTTCTTTTCAACAAGTACAGGGCATGAAAAATAAAAGTTGGGAATTTCCAATGATTAAAAGTATGTAGTCAACACTTGAGGTAATTTCAAATGGTCCCAAAGTAATTTTGGATGGAAGTACTTTTCAGTATTCTGCAACTTGTGAAATTCATTTGTGATTGTACTACATTCTTTACATTTTTTCCAGGTGATATGTATATATAAATGCTGAACTTTTATTTCCACTGGTGAAATTTATGATGAATTGCCATGATGTGTCTGACTTCTTTAGATTTCCATAATTTTTTTTTGTTTCAGCAACTTCTGTTTTTGTTCAGTAAGATTATATTGCCCTATTTCCTCCTTGCTGGATAAATTATATTAAACATTCTGTGATTACTTTCCAGATCCATGAAAAGCTGCAACAGTATGAGAGACAGAGCCCGACACCCATTCTTCATAATGTAGCCACTTTGGCAGATGATGTAAGTGTCCTTTATTTTTGTGATGAGATCATTGGGTATGAATGCATTCAAAGTGTCTGTGTAGAATTAATAGTTCTGTGAAGTGAAGTCAGATCAGTCATTTTTTTTTCCAAAAGTGCTATATTGATTTTCTGAATCATTATTATCTATTTGTTGAGGAGTGGCAGGAGTATCACACATTTTGTTTAACACAAATGTTTAAAAATGAATGGCAGATTAAATTATAAACTGAGGAGCTGCGAGAGCTGTCTCGTAACAAAAGAAAAACATACAAAAATATACAAAAAGTCCGATGCTAATATATAAACTGGCAGCATGGGTAAAATCATAGCGATGATGAAATAGGTTAGACATTAAATAACTGTGGTAGAACCTGTTTCATACTCCTACTAGAGTACTTGTGTATGATTTTACTATGTTTTTTTCCAAACAAATTGTACATGCAACAAAGAATTATGAATATTACAAGTACGAACTGAGTTTGTGCCCCATTTCTTTGAATTCGTAATGCTTGATTATTGCCCATCACTAATGTTGATATTGTTTAAATATTAAAACTTTTTTTCAAGTTGAAATGCCTTCAAAATGCTTCAAAAAAGAAAGATGAATTTCTTTTGTCACATTAAGTAGGAAAGTGTTACTGAAACTGTATAGCACTTATGAGACTACATCTAGAGTAGCATGTACAGTTTGGTCACTTTCCTTAAGAAGGGATGTAATTGTTTGAGAAATATTTAGAGAAAGTTGACCTGACTGATTCTTGGATTGAAGGTGTAGTCTTATAAAGTAATTTTTGGCCTAAACCTATTAAAATTTTGAAAACAAAAAAGTAACCTTATTGGAACATAGAAGATCCTGAGTGAAGCTGATGAGGCAATGCTGAAAGGATGTTCCTGTTTGTGAAGGACTCTAGAACTGGGGAATACAGTTCACACCTTAGGTATCTCCTAGTTAAGAACAGATGAAAATTTTTCTCTCTGAAGATTATTAGTCTGTGTAACTGTCTTCATCAGAAAGCAGTGGAAACAGGGTCTTGGAATAAATGAGAAGCTGAATGAGTGAGATTTTTGACTAACAAGGGATGTGAGAGTTTTAGGGATTAGACTGTGAAATGGAATTGAGGCTCCAAGCAGGTAAATCAAGATTTATGCAATGGCTTGAGGGGCCAAGTGACCTATTTCTGCTTCCAATATTTGTATTCTTGTGTAATACGTTATAATTTTAAACCTCCTCCTATGGAGACCTTGACTGTATAGCTTTATGACAATCAGTGCGGGCCTGTTAATACAATATAGAAGAATTAAAGTATTCAGGATTATATGTTGGGTTGGAAAACTTGCCTGGCTACCTGAGATTGATGAGGATTTCTACCATTCAGAAGAAGAGAAACGGATATTATTTTTGAGTAAATCCCAGTGAAATGTTAGTGAGTGGATTTGTCAGATATCTAGAAATCAGATTTTATCATTACTCTTTGGTCTTGTGGAAGGTGGACCTGTTATGTAATACCTTATTCTTCTCTAGGAATTGAATGTTGCTGGGAAAGCCAACGTTTATTATCCATCCTGAGCTGCCTTTAAGATGTTTTGCTTTCTTGGTAATTTAGGTTCTATCTGGAGTAACTGGTAGGCCAGACCAAATAAGGATGGCAGATTTCCTTCCCTTAAGGACATTAATCATGGATTTTTATGACAATCAACAATGGTTACATGGTTGTCAATAAACTAGCTTTAAACTCCATAATTTTTTTAATGAGTTCAAATAACTACAAATTTGAAATTTTGAAACCATTTCCAGAATATTTGCGTGGGGCTTGAGATAAGACAAAAATAAACTGCAGAAGCTTGAATCCAAGGTAGACAAGTAGGAAGCTGGAAGATCACAGCAAGCAAGGCAGCATTAGGAGGTGATGAAGTCAACATTTCGGATCAGGACTGAGGAGGAGAAAGGGAGTTCAGAAATAAATAGTAGAAGTCAATGTTTTGGGATTACCTTTCTTCAGGACTGGGAGTGGTGGCAAGGGGAGCTGCAGATAAAGTGAGGAGGTGGGGGAAGGTTTTGAATGGGGAGAAGGGCAGAGTGGTGAAGTGGGGATAGGCGAACACAAGTAAAGGGTGCAACCTGGTTGGTCGATGGGAGGAATAAATCCAGTTGGTAGCTGGAAGGAAGGGTCGGTCAGAGGATTGGAAGGGAGTCCAGGACTGGGAAGGGAGCTTATGTGAAATTGGAGAACTCAATGTTGAGTCCTCCAGGCTGTAGGCTGTCCAGGAGGAAGATGAGATGTTATTCCTCTAACTTGCAGACTGATTCACTGTGGCAATGGAGGAGGCCGAGGATGGTCATGTTGGAATGGGAAGAGGAATTAAAATGAGCGGTGATGGGGGTTAGGGATCGCGAGTCCATGGATATTGCATCTATGCCACTGGCTCCCTGATATAAAAATGGAAAGCCATTCTATTTAAGAACCAACTTTCAGAGGAGCGCGAGAATTCAATAGGATTTACTTTATTTCTTTTTATTTGG
Organism: Chiloscyllium plagiosum; assembly: GCF_004010195.1. Classification (NCBI taxonomy): domain Eukaryota; kingdom Metazoa; phylum Chordata; class Chondrichthyes; order Orectolobiformes; family Hemiscylliidae; genus Chiloscyllium; species Chiloscyllium plagiosum. The sequence goes on along the minus strand of NC_057714.1, from coordinate 84,187,492 downwards.
TGGTTACTACAGCAGCAATTTTGTTCTCTCCGTTTCTTGGACACACTTTGTTGCTCGCAGTGACTCACCCTTTTTTTCTCTCTCTGTTACTCACCCTGTCTGTCTCTGTTGCTCCTTTTTGTCTCTCTCACTCTCTTCTCTTTGTCACTCTCTCCCCTTACAGATCTCCTAATCCTTCTCCCCCAGCATATCCTTTGGATCTGCTGCCATTGCAACCTCCATCTTCCTTCTGGTCTCTCGAGGAAGGCATTGTTTTTCGCTTTTCCTCTTTTCTGTTTCTTTTGTGGTTAAAGGCGTGTGTGACATATGTTAATAAGTTTGCAGTTTGCGTTGTTGTAAATTTAAATGTGGTGGCATATTTGTTTAGGTTATTGCTGTAAAGAATTTTTTTTCACAAATGTTGAGTAAGTCATTCTGGAACAGTGACCTAAGTCATCACTTCTAAGAAGACGTGTGACCAAAAACAAGGGTTTGAGAGAATCCTGGCAGTGTTTATGGAATAAGATATTTATATGTTTGGATTTATGACCGGTCGTATAAACACATCAAAAGAACTATAAAGAGAAGCAAAGAGGGATTACAGTATATACTCGTGTGTAGGTCAAACTTTGAAGTCAGTTTTTTAAAAACTGAAATTAGGGGGTTGGCTAATATATGGGAACAAGTTTTGAGGGGCTGAAGTTCCTGCTGCACCTTTTAACAATATTAACTTTTGGATAGATAGTGAACAAAGTGTAATTAGTACTAATAGACTGAGTACCAGACTGAATGAATGAATGAATGAATGAATCAAAATGTGCTGTAGTAAACCAAGTGTGGTAAGTAGAGTTTAGAATGAATGAATGAATAGAGTTGCGATATAGTAGAGATGAGTGGAGTTACCGGTATGAATGAATGAATGAATGCGATTTAATGCAATATAGTAGGGTTGACTTATACATGAGATGTATGGAAAATATAAGATGTTTTGCCCAAAAATAAGGGGTCTACTTCTAAATGAGATCAACCTATACACAAGTATATATGTATGTGAAAAGACTGGGTCTAACATAAGGGGAAATTCTGAAGTTTTCCATGGGAACAGTAAAAAGAGGAATAGGTCCAATCCGAGACCAAAAAAGGATATTTACAAATGAAGATGAAGCATAGCTGAAGTGTTAAATTAACACTTTACAACTGTGAGGCAAATGTTGCCCAGGCTATTGGTGATCTTAGTCACCAGATGAATTTAAATTTTATCAGGAGGTGATATTGATTTAAGATGTCGATACTTAGGAACACATGAACAGGAGTAGGTCATTCAGCTCATTAAGCCTGCTCTGTCATTGAGTATGATCATAGTTGGAGGAGAAAGTGAGGTCTGCAGATGCTGGAGATCAGAGCTGGAAATGTGTTGCTGGAAAAGCGCAGCAGGTCAGGCAGCATCCAGGGAACAGGAGAATCGACGTTTCGGGCATAAGTTTCCTGAAGAAGGGCTTATGCCCGAAACGTCGATTCTCCTGTTCCCTGGATGCTGCCTGACCTGCTGCGCTTTTCCAGCAACACATTTCCAGCTATGATCATAGTTGATCAAACTTTCAATGCCTTTTACCTACCCCATCCCAAAACTCTGTACACCACTGGTAATCAGAAATCTATCAATCTTCACCTGAAACATGTACAAAAACTGAGCTTCCCCAGCCCTCTGTGGTAGAGAATTCCAAATGTACACTCTCCTCATCTCAGATCTAAGCGTCATCTCCTTTATTTTTAAATTTTGCCCCCGGTCCTAGATTCCATAACTGGGGAAATATCTGCATCAACCTGTCTATTCGTTAAAGTATTTTGTAAATTTCCACGTGATCACCTCTCATTCTTCAAAACTTTGTAGATAACAGGTCCAATTTGCCCACTATCCCTTCATAGGACAGTTTCATCATCCTGGAAACAAGCCATGTATTATGTACAGCTAGGACCAAAGTACTAATCCTTGCAGTACCCCACAAGTCATAGCCTGCCAACGCATGAATAACTAATTTATTCCTACTCTGTGCTTTTTGTCTTTTAGCCAATCATTAATCCATTACCTCCTGACCCATATTCTTTAATGTTTTTAAACAGCCTCCTTTGTGAGACTTTATCAAAATCCTTCTGAAAATCTAGGTATACTTTTTTCATCAGCTCTCATTTATCGATTTTGTTTGCAGCATTGTCAAAAAGCTTTAAGTTCATGAAACGCAGTTTCTCCATTTACAAATCCATGCTGACCAGGTGTTTATTTACTCCATCCTTTATAGTGGATTCTCACATTTTCTCTGCATAGATGTAAGGCTGACAGGTGTGTCGTTCTCTGTTCTCGCATGTTCCCTGCTTAGTGGGTAATATTTGCTATTTTCCAAGCTGTAGGAATTATTCCAAAATTATGGAAGATAATCAACAATGCATCATCTAACTTTTTAGCCACTTCTCACTGATGCTAATTTCCTTTAATTTATCATTCTTGTGAGCCACTTGAATCTTTATTCAGAAAGATTTCTGTAGAAGATCAATATGAAGTTGACCAGTATTGGATGAAATGCATACAAGGATATTGCAGGAAGTGAAAGGGGAAATTACAGAGGTGATGGTAATAAGATTGCAATCTTCCCTCGTTTCAGGCTGGTGTCAAAGGACTTAAGCATAAACTGAGCAATTATAGACCTCTTACATTAACTTCAGTGGTGAGGAAAATGCTCTGAGCAATTATTCAAGATAGAATTAATCGTCACATGGAAAAATGTGCATTACCTAGGAACAACCAGCTTGGATTTGTTACGAGAACATTATGTCTGACTAATCTGCTGGCGCTTTTGGAGGAGGCAACAGAGGGTCAGTGCGGTGTACATGGATTTCCAGAAGACATTCAACTTGTGAGAAAAATTATGGGTATAAAAAGGGCAGGAGCAACATGGATACAAAAATGGCTGAGGTCGATGAGTTTGTTGATAGAATCTGTGGATAAGTGCCATGCCTCTAGGAACTCCCTGGCTGTTCTCTATTTGCCTTGTCCTATAATAGTAGTGTTGTCCCAGTCGAACTCATGTTGCCTGTCATCTGCGTGTGTGGTTACTAAGGATAGCTGGTCGTGTCGTTTCGTGGTTAGTTGTATTCATGGATACGGATCGTTAGTTGTCTTCCTGTTTGTCCTATGTAGTGTTTTGTGCAGTCCTTGCATGGGATTTTGTACACTACGTTGGTTTGTACCTGGACCCAATATACCGGCCACTGCAGCGGACAGCTGGAACTGACAACCGGAAGCGGCAGAGACAAACCACTATAAATGCCAGAAGAAACAACACAGAAGCACTTCATAGGAGGCTGTTAAGCACTGAGGATGTCACCTAGACAGGGGATGAAACGCCTGCAACACAAACTCCCAGCTCGGCGAACAGAACCACAACAACAAGCACCCGAGCTACAAATCTTCTCCCAAACTTTGAATTTGTAATTGTGTTCCTCATGGTTTCTTATTGGGACCTTTGATTTTCCTGATGTATGCAAATTGCCGAGATCTTAATGTGCAGGGTACAATTTCTTTAGGTTTACGAATAACATGAAAATTTAGAGCATTATAGTTTTAGAGGAAGTCCGTGTCAAGCCAGAAAAAGACATGGACAATTTGAGGTAGGCAGATAGGTGGCAGATGAAATTTTATGCAAAGAAGCTTGAGGTGATAAACTTTGACATAAAGAACATGGATACCTACTATTGAATAAAGAGTACACTTCTAAATGGTTTGCAAGAGCAGGGAAACCTGGGTGTATATGTGCATAAGTCATAAAATTCAGCGGATAGAAATGTTAAAGGAGAAAGTGAGGGCTGCAGATGCTGGAGATCAGAGCTGAAAATGTGTTGCTGGAAAAGCGCAGCAGGTCAGGCAACATCCAAGGAACAGGAGAATTGACGTTTCGGGCATAAGCCCTTCTTCAGGAATGAGGAAAGTGTGTCCAGCAGGC
>NC_057714.1:84157720-84182913 GCF_004010195.1 Chiloscyllium plagiosum | reverse complement strand
CCTGGTGGCGGTTGGAGGGGCGGGGCTCAAGGGCAGAGGAGCGGGAAGTGGAGGAGATGCGGTGGAGGGCATCGTCGACTACGTCTGGCGGGAAATTGCGGTCCTTGAAGAAGGAGGCCATCCGAGGATAGAAATGTTACTAAAGCATTGAGTATTTTAGGCTTCATTAATACAAGACATCGAATACAATACCCAAGAGGCCAAACAGTCTCCTCAGCACTGTCACAATTCTGTGATTAAATTATTAATTTTGGTTTGAGTTCAGAGCAGAGAATTCAGACTTCTGTTGAGAGATATTGAGTAGAATTCAATAATTATTAGAATTTCTCTCTGAGCAGGTTTTAATTCCTTTCCTCGCAGGTTTTAGCTGAATCACAAGAGAGTAATCACTGTAGCAATGTAGCACTATAGTGTTGTCTTCAGTTTGCAATGTTTCCAAACCAGCTGAGTTTGGGACCGAAATCTCAAGGTTGCTGGAATTGGAAAAAGAAATGGGCTGTGTGAATTTGAAAAGTTTGTGCTATCAGACTTGAAGAGGAATTATAAAATTGCCTCTGCAGTTCAAAAAAGAGAAACTGCAAGGAGTAAGTCAAGAGTTGAGATAGGATTATAACTTCTGCCAACCTGTGTTTCTCTAAGTAGATAATGTTGGGAAATAAGTCAAAATTTTATTTTAATGTTTCTATCAAGTTCATTCTGACTGAAATATATAGTTTGTTTTGTTTTCTTTCTTTTGTATAATAAACTTGTTAATGAACATATAAATATATTTCTACAATCAACTACCAACTTAGCTAACAGAATTTTTAAAAATCTATCAAACCAGGTTTACTTCTAGGATCTAACTTGTCCTGTAGTACCATCCGCCATATTTATGACACTTCTGTATTGAAACAGGAACATTGATGTAACTGGGAGATAGTTGGAAAAGGGCTGGCATTTTTATAAATGTTTAAGAGAAGAACTTCCCATCAATGCAGGGTCCTCAGTGGCTGTTTGAGACACACCCTCTGTCCTTTACCCCTTAAAGTGAAAAATATAACTGCTAAAGGTTTTTTTAAAAATCGTGCAATTTAAAGGAAGCATCTTCTAAGTTCAGAAGTTCTTCATTTGAAGAGATTTGTTTCCTTTCTCTCTCTCTCTCTGTCTCTCTCTCTCTCTCTCTCTCTCTCTCTCTATCGTTTTGCTTTCAATTTTCTTGACGCAGCCATGCTGTTGGTCCTCCAATCCCTGCTTCTCTCCTCTTGCCTTTGCTGCTATTCCAATCATAGATCCTGTTTCAGGAGAGGCAGCAAGTGTGGGACAGAGGGAACTTGAGATTGGAGCAGCTCCCCCCAGATTCTGTTTCTTCCATGCTTGCGACCTCTCTAATCAAACTCTACATGCTTGTAAGAAGATGCAATCGCTTCCACATCTAATTGGTCAGCTCTGGACCATGGGTGGAGCCATATTATAAAGTAATATTGCACAAAGATGACATTTTTTGAGATTTTAGCTTCACCTTGATTTTTCCCTGGCTACTTGTGATTTTTCATGGATGAACTCACTTGATGCCCCTGGTATTTTCAACTCTGATAGGTACTGTATAAATAGTGAACTGTTAGTTAATTCTGCTATTGATTTTGCTGTTGGGGTAAAGGAAAATTAGAAGTGAAATAGTATGATAGTGAGTTTTTCATGAAAACCAATCTGAAAGCCCGGAAACAAAAGGTGGTAGAGTTACCCTGTGACAATTTCATAAATAAAACAAAGCTTAGTTTTGTTGTTTTTTTTGCACAGGATTAGGCAGGGTCATGATTTCAAACTCTGGACAGGATTGTAGAAGCCTATTTGTGCAGCTTAGATGGAGTGTTTCACTTTTTAAATCCCTTAGAAGTGCTGCTTATCATAATGCAATATGAGATCACAAGGTAAACTGGGAAGAGTTGGCTTAGGTAAACTGGGAAGAGTTGGCTTATATGTTTGAGTTTTGTCTTTCTGCTGGTGAGTTAATGACGTTGGTGGAAATATTTGAATAGGTCTGTGGTCCAAATTCCTTTTCTTAGTTGATGGAAGATGTGTCATGGCAGTAGAAAGAAAAATCATCTCAATTTTATGCAAAACTGAGTCACATTTTCATAATTATTTTACCAAATTCCTCTGCATCTTATGTAACATTGTCCAGAACACACAACTAAAACATTATTTTCACTTGGGTTTCCTAGAATATTTATTCCTTTTTATTATCATATTTAACATATGCTCTATAGAAGAAAAGACATGGTAGGTATAAATTGACAAAGCTACACCAAAAAAGCAGCCATGTATCTAATGCAGCAGAGGAAATTCCATTTCATGCCATTTTAATAATAAAACTAAATGTATAATTTAGTTTTCTTTCATATATTTAAGTGCATTGTTTGGTTTTAGTTAGTTAATATAAAGCTTAGGCTTACAATGGCAGGGGACCTCAGACCCGTGGCATGCGCCTCTTGCTTGATGTGGGAGCGCAGGGACGTGTTTGATGTTCCTGACTCTTACACTTGCGAGAAGTGTGTCCAGCTGCAGCTGTTGTTTGACACATGGCTGCTCTGGACCTGCGGATGGACTCACTGTGGAGCATCCGCGATGCTGAGGAGGTCGTGGATAGCACGTTCAGTGAACTGGTCACACCGCAGGTTAGGATTGCTGAGGGAGACGGTGAATGGGTGACCAAAAGATAGAAAAAGAGTAGGATGGCAGTGCAGGTGTCCCCTGTGGCCATCTCCCTCCTAAACAGGTATACCATTTTGGATACTGTTGGGGAAGATGACTCACGAGGGGAGGGCAGCAGTTGCCAAGATCTTGGCACCGTGGTGGGCACTGCTGTTCAAAAGGACAGGGAAAAAAACTCACAAGACCACAGTTATTGGGGATTCTATTAAAGGGGTGTCGATACGCGGTTCTGTGGCTGAAAACGGGACTCCTGGATGGTATGTTGCCTCCCAGGTGCTCGGGTCAGGGATGTCACTGATTGGCTACAGAGCATTCTGAAAGGGGAAGGTTAACAGCCAGTTGTCTTGGTGCATATAGACACCAATGATATAGTAAAAAACACGATGAAGTCCTGAAAGCAGAATTCAGGGAGCTGGGAGAGAAGTTAAAAAGGAGGACCTCAAAGGTAGTGATCTCGGGAGTACTACCGGTGCCACGTTTTAACCAGCATAGAATGAAAGAATAGGCAACATGAACACATGGCTTGAGGGATGGTGTAAGAAGGAGGGGTACAGATTTGTTGGACATTGGGGCCAGTTCTGGGGGAGGTGGACCTATTACAAATTGGACAGTCTACATCTGAACCAGACTGGAACTAATGTCCTTGGGGAATTTTTGCTACTGCTGTTGGGGAGGTTTTAAAGTAATGTGGCAGGGGACTGGGAACCAGAAGAGAAGACAAGTGGACCGTGAGGTGGAAACTGGAGACTGTAAGAATCATGAAGATAGCATTAATAAAGGGAAGAGTAGGCAGAGAGCAGATAAATGCAAAACAACTGGTGGCCTGAAGTGCATATACTTTAATTCAAGGAGTATAGTGGGTCAGGCAGATGAAGTTGGGGCTTGGATTGGTGCCTGGGAGTATAACGTTCTTGCAATCTCAGAGACTTTGTTGAATGAAGGGCATGATTGGCAACTAAATGCTCCAGGATATAGATGTTTCAGACAGCACAGGGAGGGAAGTAAAAGTGGCGGGGGAGGAGTTGCCCTGCTGGTCAGTGATGATATCACGGCTATGCTAAAGGAGGACACTATGAAGGCCTTGAGTAGTGAGGCATTATGGGTGGAGCTGAGAAATAATAAGGGTGCAGTTACATTGTTGGGCTGTATTACAGGCCTCCCAACAGTGAGAGTGAGGTAGAAGAACAAATAGGCAAACAGATTATGGAAAGATGTAGAGGCAACAGTGTGGTGGTGATGGAAGATTTTAATTTTCCCAACATTGACTGGGATACGCTTAGTGTCAGAGGTCTGGTTGGGGCAGAATTTGTAAGAAGTGTCCAGGAGAGTTTTCTCGAGCAGTGTGTCAATAATCCGACGAGGGAAGGGGCCATATTGGCCCTGGTGTTTGGGAATGAGCCAGTCCAGGTAGTAGAAGTTGCGGTGGGGATTTCTTTGGGAACAGTGAACCACAATTCTATAAGTTTTAGAATACACCGAGACAAAGATGAGAGTGGTCCTAAGAGAAGCATACTAAACTGGGCCAAGGCCAATCATATCAAATTTAGGCAGGAGCTGGGAAATGTGGATTGGACACCGTTATTTGAAGCAATATGTGGGAGGCTTTCAAAGATAGATTAAAGATAGGCATATCCCGTTGAAAGCAAAGGATTGGAAAGGCAAGATTATGATCCATGGATGACAGGAGAAATCATATGACTTGGCAAGAGGGAACGGGAAGTGTACATAAGGTCCAGGCAGCTAAGAACAGAATGGGCCCTGGAGGAATATCGGAAGAGTAGGACCAGTCTTAAACAAGGAATCAAATGAGCTAAAAGGGGTCATGAAATAGCTTTAGCGAGCAGAATTAAGGGGAATCCCAAAGCCTTTTATTCTTATATAAGAAGCAAGCAGGTAACTAAAGAAAGAGTTGGTCCTCTAAAGGATAATGAAAGAAGGCTGTGTGTCGAACCTGAGAGAATGGGTGAAATTCTGAATGATTACTTTGCATCAGTGTTCACTGAGGAGAGGGACATGATGAATGTTGAGATTAGGGATATAAGTTTGATTACTTTGGATCACATTGACATAAGCAGGGAAGATATGTTGGGTAGGCTAGAGGTTATTAAGGTGAACAAATCCCCAGGACCGGATGGGATCTATCCCAGGTTGCTGAGGGAGGCAAGTGAGGAAATAGCAAGGCCCTGACAGATATCTTTGTAGCATCGTTAACGGAGGACTTGGAGGTTTTCTCATGTTGTTCCCTTGTACAAGAAGGGTAGTGGAGATATTCTGGGTAACTACAGACCAATGAGCCTGACGTCAGTCATGGGGAAGTTGCTGGAGAAGGTACTGAGGGATAAAATCTATTTATATTTGGAAAAGAATGGGCATATAGCGATAGGCAACATGGTTTTGTGCGGGGGAGATTGTGCCTTACCAACTTAATAGAGTTCTTTGAGGAAGTGACCAAGTTGATAGATGAAGAAAGGGCTGTTGATGTCATATACATGGACTTTAGTAAGGTGTTTGATAAGGTTCCAATGGTAAACTAATGGTGAAAGTGAAGTCACATGGTGTACAGGGTGTTCTAGCTAGGTGGATGAAGAACTGGTTGAGTAACAGGAGACAGAGTAGTAGTTGAAGGCAGTTTCTCCAAATGGAGAGAGGTGACCAGTGGTGTCCCACAGGGATGAGTTCTGGGACCACTATTGTTTGTGACATACATAAATGATCTGGAAGAGGGCACTGTTGGGTATGATCAGTAAGTTTGCAGATGACACAAGGATAGGTAGAGTAGCAGAAAGCATAGAGGACTGTCAAGAATGCAGGAGAGTACAGATAGACTGGAGAGTTGGGCGGAGAAGTGGCAGATGGAGTTCAGTCCAGGCAAATGTGAGGTGATGCATTTTGGGAAGTCTAATTCTAGAGTCAACTATATTGTAAACGGAAGAGCCTTGGGAAAAGTTGATGAGCAGAGAGATCTTGGAGTTCAGGTCCATTGTACCCTGAAGGTTGCCGCACAGGTGGATAGAATAGTCAAGAAGACATCTGGTATGCTTGCCTTCATCGGAGGGGGTATTGAGTATAAGAACTGGCAGGTCATATTAAAATTGTACGTGACATTGGTTCGGCCACATTTACAATTCTGGTCGCCACGTTACCAAAAAGATGTGGACGCTTTGGAGAGGATTCTCTTTGTTATTATTCATACTGTTTGAAACCTCTAAGTTGAGATACTTGTGTTGCTTTTAAAACCTGTTCCTTTCTGTGACTTGCTGACAACTGGCAGTAAATGTTGCATCTGTGATATTTTGCTATTTGAAATCCTTGCCAAAGCTTTTATGCAGGAATCTAAAATGATCTGCATCTTGTGATGATTGTCAACAGTGAGGCTTCAAGAGCTGACATGAACAAGTCAACTTTACATGCTGTTAAATGTAACATCTTAAAGTTGACTTGAAAGTTTTCAGCTTCTAAGCTGTGTCACAATCTATTGATTGTAGCTTTGACCATTGAAATGTTTTTTGCAGTGATACTACCAAGTTGCAGGATTGGTCATTATTAATTGCTCCACAATCAGCCCGGTTCATGTGGATGCACTTATAGAACAGGAACTACTTGTTGCTTGTATGTAAATTAACAATAATTCTTGGGTTTCTACAATCTATTCCCGTTAATGTTATGATTGTATTTACCCACTTAGAACCCCATGACATGATTTATAACTGCTGAGTACTAAAACCTGAGTGACTGAGAGTCCACTACAAACAAGGTATGATTTATAACATATAGGTTCTCAAAGTATGTTTAATTCTTGCCTTGCAAGAAGTAACTCAAATAATGTGTTAACAAAATTCTGCTGTTTTACAAAATCCAGACTGTGTACTTCCGTCGCTTCATCCTCCCTCCTTTCTCTCAACCATGATGTCATTTTTCATCATGATGTAATGTTAGTGCCATATTTAATGGACATTTGTCTTGATGTGAAAGCTATTCAAGTCTTCTGTAGGAAACAAAATAAAAGTCAGAACTTTATTCACTTTTGAGAGTAAAGTTTGAAAAAACTTAGTTCACATTCTATTTTGTGCAACTGTGGACTATGTGTATACCACCGCTTTATTCTGCTTTATTTACCCTTGGGTCACATTTTCGTGTGGTTTCCCTAATTTCATTTTAACTTGTCAATTTTTTGTTATTCCTGCTGTCTTTTATATTCGGTCCAATCTTTTGACCAGTTAACTCTCTGTGCACCATGAGATGCTTTTTCTTTTAAATTTACTTTATTCGTTCATGCAATGTGGGTATCGCTGGCTCAGCCATATTGTCTATTCTTTAGTTGCCCCTAAAAAGGAAATCATGAACTACCTCCTTAATCCACTGCAGTCCATTTGCTGTAGGTAGACCCACAATGCTGTTAGGTAGGAGTTCCAGAATTTGAACCAGTGACAGTGAGAGCATTTCCAAGTCGGGATGGTAGATGGCTTGGACAGGAATTTATACGTGATTTTGCTCTCCTTGATTTTCAAGATTGCAGTGGTTGTGGGTTTGCAAGGTGCTATCTCAGGATCTTTGTGAATTTTTGTAGTACATCTTGTAAATGATACACATTGCCACTAACTGAATGTCAGTGGTGGAGGGAATGGATGCTGGTAGTTGTCATATCAGTCAAGTGGGTTGCTTTGACCTGGTTGGTGTCAAGCTGCTTGACTGTTGTTGGAGCTGCACCAATCTGGGTTGATGCGGCATATTCCATCGCAATCCTGGCTTGTGCCTTGTAGATGATGGACAGGCTTTGGGGAGTCAGGAGGTGAGTAACTTCCTGCTCATGTCACCAAAGTGCAGTTCATTTGATTAGTGCAGTTCATTTTCTGAATCAAGATTAGAGTGGTGCTGGAAGGGTGGTCCTGATGAAGGGCTTTTGCTCAAAACGTCGATTTTCCTGCTCGGATGCTGCCTGACCTGCTGTGCTTTTCCAGCACCACCCTAATCTTGACTCTGATCTCTAGCATCTGCAGTCCTCACTTTCGCCCAGTTCATTTTCTGGTCAATGGTAACCCCAGGATGTTGACAGTGGGGATTCACCTCAATTCACTTCCCAGGAAGTGCATTCTAGACGCTCATCACCGCTTGAGTGAGAAAAATGTTTTCTCAAATCCCCTCCACATTTCCTGTCTTACACTTTAAAATTATGCCCCTCGTTATTGACCCATCAACTGAAGGGAGCAGTTGCTTTCTAGCCACCCTGTCCATTCCACTCGTGATCGTATTCACCTGAATCTGGCCCCCTCTCAGCCTTCTCTGCTCTAAAGAAAACAATCTGAGTTACCTCGCCTCTCTGCATAGCTCAACTGCTCCATCCCAGGCAACAGTGCATCTCCTCTGCATGTCCTTCATATGGTGTGGTGACTAGAACGGTGCATGCAACTGCAGCTGTGCCCTAACAAAAGTTTTGTACAGCTCCAACGTAACCTTCCTGTTCTTATAATCTACACCGGCATTCTGTATGTTACCTTATCTACCCATTAACCTGTCCTGCTGCTGCCTTTAAACTCGAAGAAGGAAACATTAAGGCAGTAATTTCAAACTAAGTCATGGCAGGGCGTCTCAGCTAGAAAGTGCATTCTATGAAATGTGGGTAGTTGGACACTTTCATTCTCCATGGTGACTATGTGTGCAGGTGGTATTTCCCCTGAAGCTATTTGAAACATGTGTTTTGTATCTGAAGCAGCATCTGGAGTTACTGTGGAGCATTTACATGGCTGATATTTTCATGGTAACAAGCATGTCCAGGCAAGAGAGGGACTGGGTGACCACCAAGCAGGCTAAAAGCACTCTGCATGTAGCATCTGCAGTCATAGAAGTGCAGGAGTCCTCTTGTCCAGCTTCCCTACTAACAAATTTTCAATTTTGGCTATTGCTAGGGGTGCTCAGCGGGATGCAGTGAGATTCAAGTCTGTGGTATGCAGACGGCTCAGCTGCGTGGAGATGTACAAGAAAAAGTGGAGGAGCAATAGTGAAAGTGGACTGTCTTGTAAGGGGAATGGGTGTGCGTTTCTGCAGCAACACATCTGACACCAGGGTAGTATCTTTACTCCCTGGTTCCACAGTCAAGTATGTCGTTGAACAGCTGCACAACATGTTGGAGGGGAGGTCATATTCAGTCATGGGTCATATTCAATATTGGTACCGAAGACTCAGACAAAAATGGTAATGAGATTATACAAGGAGAATATAGGGATTGAGGAAATAAACTAAGAAGCAGGATCTCAAAGTTAATAACAAGATTACAATCAGTGCAGTGTGCTGGTGAGATTATGAATAGACCAGATAGAGTCATAGTCACAGAGTCATACAGCATGGACACAGACCCTGCAGTCCCACCAGTCCATGCTGACCACAATCCCAAACTAAACTAGTCCCGCCTGCCTGAGCTTGGCCCATTTTCCTCTGAACATTTATTAAATGCTGTTAAGATCCCAGTTGATGTAATTACTTGACAAATCAGTTCTCAAACTGAAATCTGGCTTGGCAGCTCATATTTTCTATGTTTTTGGTTTTATTGAGGTGATTGCTCACTGAAATATAAGTATGTAATCTTCCAGAGGTTTTTCTCACAATGAAATAAAGATAAAATAGAACACATCAAAATATTTAGAACAAACTCAAGTTTAAAGATTTCAAAACATGTTAAAATACAATCTCATCAATCCCAAAAGCATTCCTCTACAGTACTAACATCAGAGAGAATTCCCTTTTCTTTCACATCTATAGGGCTTAATTTAACTGTGGCTTTAATTCCGTGTCTTGAGAATTTTATGACCCCATACTTGAGCTTTCATTAAACTACTCTTATGTTTTCTCAGCTTCAAGTAACTCCTGGCTGTAACTGAATGCTTATTGTCCGAAGTTCTCAAACTACATTGCTTATCCTTAACTGAGCTATTTTGTACCAGTTGCAAATCATCTCCTTTGTCAGGAGCAACTATTTTACACATCCAGTTTTAGCCAAGATTTCTGCAAACCTGCCAAATTGAAACCCAAATGCTTTTTTCAAGCTATAGGTATTTCCCCTAATCAAAAGAAAAACAAATTTCCAGCACCTTGTAAACCTGAAAGCCTAATGCCTTGCACTATTTACTCTCATAATGAAAACAAAACCCAATTACTCACCAAGAACATTCTCTTTCTGTGTATTTAAAATAAATCACCATGGCGACAGAAATACTTACAAATTAATCATTAAACTCGCATACACATGGACAAAACCTTACATGCCACTTGCTCAAATCCAATTCCAATTGATAAAATAAATAATATTAATATACTGAAAAAATATATTGGCTTGTGGAATCACAGAATTTTTGCAGCCAATCATGTCTGCGCTGCTCTTTGAGCATTTTAACTATTGCTAGTCTCTTGCCTTTTCCTTGTGTCTCAACACAAATTTGGAATTTGAATAAATAGCTAATGCCCTCTTGAATTCCTCAATTGACACTATTTCACCCCACTTCAAGGCAATGCTTTTCAGACACATGCCTTTTATTACCCTTTGGAAGAAGATGAAAGCATTAGAGGCAATGTGGAAAAGAATGATTTGAGTAATTGAAAACCTCAGATTTATAGAAAAATTCAAGAAGTACACTGTAATTCTTAGTGATGAGAATTTTTGGAGGAGATTTGATAGAGATGTTAAAAATCATGAAGGGATTATTTAGATGGGAAGAAACTGTTCTCATTTATGCAAGAATCAAGAACTGAGGGCTAAGATTTAAGTTAGTTGGCTGAAGAAGCATGAGACCAGAAGTTATGGGAGCAGAATTAGGCTATTCACCCCATTGAATTCTATCATTCAATTGTCACTGATATGTTTTTCAACCTCATTCTCCTGTCTTCTCCTTGTAACCCTTGATCCCCTTACCAATCAAGAACCGATCTATCTCTGTCTTAAATACGCTTAATGACTTGACCTTCACAGACTCATCTCGGTTCTGAAGATTCTAGTGCATGTAGATGTTAAAAGGAGTTGGTTCTACATGTTCTGAAATACAGTAAAATAGACAAGTTCCCTAGACCTGATAAGATCTATCCCAGAATACCGAGGAAGGTGAAGGAGGAAATTGCTGGGCCATTGTATGAGATATTTGCATCTTCTTTAGTCAAAGGCGAGGTCCAGAGCATTGGAGAATGGCCAATGTTATTCCTTTTTTTAAGAAGGGGAACACAGCTAATCTGGGAAATTACAGGCCTGTGAGCCTGACATCAGTGGTAGGGAAATTATTGGAGAAGATTCTTGGAGGCAGGATTTACTCACATTTGGAAAAATATGGGCTTAATAGCAATAGGCAGCATGGCTTTGTGTGGAGAAGGTTGTGTCTTTCAAACTTGGAGTTTTTTGAGGAAGTGACGAAGATGATTTATGAGGACAGAGTGGTGGATGTTTAACGAGGCCTTTGACAAGAACCTTGAAGTCAGGGTACCACAGAAGGTAGGATCTGCAGTGAGCTGGTAAGATGGTTATAGAACTGGCTTAGTCATAGAAAACAGAGAGTAGTAGTTGAAGGATGCTTTTCTGACTGGAGATCTGTAACCAGTGGTGTTCTGCAGGGATCAGTGCTGGGACCTCTGTTATTTGTGATATGTGTAAATGATTTGGAGGAGAATGTAAATAGTCTGATTAGTAAATGTGCAGACATCGCAAAGATGGGGGAGCTGCAAATAATGAAAAACAAAGTTGACATAGGTAAAGACTTTTTCACAAAGCAGGTTGTTTGGATCTGGCATGACTGCCTGGTAAAATCAAGGATCATATGAAGCTTTCAAAAGGAATTGATTATTAGGTGTAAAAGAAAAACTTGCTCAGCTGTCGGAAAAAGATAAGTGTTTTCATTCAGAGGGCTAGCAGACATATCACGGGCTGAATAGCCTCTTGTGCTACATGCATTCTATTGTTCTCTGACTCAAAATAATTTTTTAGCACCTTCAAATATCTTCACATCTTTCATCCTTTCTGGTGTGCTTTCCAGTTTTGGACAGAATACTCCAGTTGAGGCCAAGTCAGTGTTTTACAAAGTTTGGTCATAACTTTGCTGCTTTTGTACTCTCTTCCTCTGTTTACAAAACCCAGGTTCCTACATTTCTTATTAACTGCTTTTTCTATCTGTCCTGCCACTATCAGTAATTTGTGTGCATAGGCCTCCATATCCTTGCTGTTAACACACTTTTAGAATACTACATGCAGTGCTAGTCACCCTTTATAGAGGAAGCGTGTTGTGAAACTTGAAAGGATGCAGAAAAGATTTACAAGAAAGTTGCCGGGATTGAAGGGTTTAAGCTATAGGGAGAGGCTGAATAGGCTGAGGCTATTTTCCCTGGAGCATCAGAGGCTGAGGGGTGACCTTGTAGAGGTTTATAAAATAATGGGCGGAATGAATAGGGTGAATAGCTAAGGTCTTTTTCCTAGCATGGCAGAGTCCAGAACTAGAGGGCACAGGTTTAAGGTAAGAGGAGAAAGATTTAAAAGGACCTGAGAGGTAACTTCATGCAGAGGGTGGTGCGTGTATGGAACAAGCTGCCAGAGGGAGTGGTGGAGGCAGGTATAGGAATGGGGAAGGGTTTAGATGGACACGGGCCAAATGTTGGCAAATAGAGCTATGTCAAATTGGGATGTAAAGTTAGCACGGACGAGTTGGACTGAAGGATCTGTTTGTGTGCTGTACAAGTCTATGACTCACTTTAGAATTTTAATCTTCATTTTACATTCCCTTTCTTTATTCTCTACCTAAATGGACCACTTCACATTGTTCTGCATTTGCCATGTGTCTTCCCATTCGAGAAGCCTATTTTAAATTTTATCACTATTCTTACAGTTCAGAATGCTTTCAAATTTTGTTCGATTTTGCTAATTTTGAAATTGTATCCTATGTATATTGAACAAAATAACTTGGTAGCACTTTAGTTGGTTTTATTTCAGGTGCTGTGAAGTTCAATCTGTAATATAAATGGCAGAACAGTTGAAATTAAATTGAGTGTTGAAAATCCATAGTTGATCTTCTTTTTCAATCATACAGTTTGTCCACACAATCTGAGAAAGCAGAGAACTTCACATTGACAGGGTTTTATTTCTTTGAAATCAAGATATCAAACTGCTAGAAATGTACTTGTCTGTTAACATTACTCATAAGTTTTCTTATTGTCCTAAAAGTGATTGGTTATGAGTGGTGGTGATCAAATCTAATTGTATAAAATGAAGCATTGCTGGAAAATAGCAGCAGAAGACAGTCACAAATCTATGAGCTGCTTGGAAGTATCTTTGCGTTGCAGGGTCTCCGAAGTCATAGAGTCATAGAGATGGATAGCACAGAAACAGAGCCTTCCGTTCAACCTGTCTGCGATGACCAGATATCCCAAATCAATCTAGTCCATTTTGCCAGCACTTGGCCCATATTCCTCTAAACCCTTTCTATTCATCGAGCCATCCAGATGCCTTTTAAATGTTGTAGTTGTATCAACCTCTACCACTTTGTCTGGCAGCTCATTCTATACACGCATCACCCTTTGCATAAAAAGGCTGCTCCATCGGTCTCTTTCAAATCTTTCTCCTCTCACCCGAAACCTATGCCCTCTAGTTCTGGACTCCCCCCACCTCAGGGAAAATACCTTATCTATTTATCTGATCCATGCCTGTCAGGATTTTATAAACCTCTATAAAGTCACCCCTAAGTTTTTTTTTAAATTGGCTGCCTGACTATCTGCACATGAGAAGGTGAAGTTAGAACAACAAGTGTGTCAGCGGTTCCAAAATGTGTTTCTTTTCGCTCCACTTCAGGTACAATTGTACAGTCAGAACAGCTGTATTTTTGCCTGAAATAAACTGGACACTAATAATACTTACCGCTGCAAAGGTGCAGCACTCCATTCCCTCCACACCAGTCCCTGTTTCACTACCAAACCTGCCAACAAAGACGGACTGTGGTAGTCTGGAGGACGGACCTCTAAGTCGCAGACACTAAAAGCCAACTCTTCTGTACCAGTTTATTCCACCCCCTTGACCACTGCCCCATCATGACCCATCAGATCATAATTACCCATATGGTCCATGACCTCATTGTCTCCAATGATCAGCCCTCCGCTACCTCTCATAGTCCTCCAGCCCTACACCATCTGGTTCTACCTGCTCCCTGAGATCCACAAACCCAACTACTCCAGCTGACCCATTGTCTCTGCATCAACCCACTGAACTTATTTCTTCCTAACTCAACTCCATTCTCTTCCCCTTCATCCAGGCTCTTCCCAACTATATCCTGGACATTAGCCAAGTTCTCCACCTCTTCAGAAGCTTCCAGTCCCCCGGCTCCCAGCGTTTCATCTTCATTATGAATTTGCAGACTTTATAAACATCCATACCCCACAATGATAACCTGGAGGTCCTCAGTTTCCCCCTCTTCAACAAGACCATCCAGTCCCCCTCCACCAGTACCCTCCTCCGCTTCGCAGACCGGGTCCTCACCCTCAATAACGTTTCCTTCAACTATTTTCTCTGAATCCAGGGAGCCGCCATGGGCCCTAACTATGCCTGCCTCTTTGTCGGCTACGAGAAAGTGAGGACTGAAGATGCTGGAGATCAGAGCTGAAAAATGTGTTGCTGGAAAAGCGCAGCAGGTCAGGCAGTATCCAAGGAGCAGGAGAATCAATGTTTGGGCTACATCAAACAGTCCCTCTTCAGTACCTACACAGGCAGTGTGCCCCAACTCTTTCGCCATTGCATCAATGATTGCATCAGTGCTGCATCCTGCACCCAGGCTGAACTGTAGCAGTTCATTGACTTCGCCACAAACCTCCACCCTGCCCTTAGATTCTCCTGATCTACCTTGGACATCTCCCTCCCCTTTCTTGACTTCTCCATTTCCAACTCCAGTGACAGTTTACAGACTGACATTTTCGGGAAACCCACAGACTCCCGTAACTACCTGGACGACACCTCTTCCTACTTCATATCCTGCAAAAACTCTATCCCGTTTTCCCAACTTATTTAGTCAACCACTTCCTCCCTGCCTGACAGGTAGTTACTTATAAAGGGCGTGCAGTAGCTGTTCCTTGAATAAATGCTACCTTTCAATTGTGCCCATCCCCTGCAGTTTCATGAAGGTTGTGTTTCATAATCTCCGCTTACCTTTCATTGATTGTTTGTAACCTGACATGATGTTGCAAATTAAAATGCCTCAATTTTGACTCCCATTATGGCCAGTGATTTCTGATGTTGGTTGAAGGTATGATTGACTTTCTGCTTTTTCAAACCAAGAGCTTCAGAGGCACCCAGTGCTATATTATTCGAGGCTTTGTGTCAAGTTAGATTGAAGACATTATCCTGACAGAAACTTGTATTAAATTCATTATTTTGCATTTGAGGAATGGAACTGTCATGATAAATTAAAATTCAAAATGTATTTTTTACCTCTAAGCTTCATAAAAGCAGAACAAAATGTAATCGTAATTTAAAACACGCCCACTCATGATAATTGACATTGTGACATGATGTTCACCAGTTTCTAAAGTGACCTTGTTTTCACCAAGTTTAGAATCCCGACAGAATCATAGAATCCCAGCAGTATGGAAACAGGCCCTTCTGCCCATGAAGTCCACACCGATCCTTTGAAGAGTAACCCACCCAGACCCATTCCCCCACTACTCTACATTTACCCCTGACTAATGCACTTAACCTACACATCCCTGAACACTTCAGGCAATTTAG
Organism: Chiloscyllium plagiosum; assembly: GCF_004010195.1. Lineage (NCBI taxonomy): Eukaryota > Metazoa > Chordata > Chondrichthyes > Orectolobiformes > Hemiscylliidae > Chiloscyllium > Chiloscyllium plagiosum. The sequence goes on along the minus strand of NC_057714.1, from coordinate 84,167,489 downwards.
CATGGCCAATTCACCTAACCTGCACATCTTTGGATTGTGAGAGGAAACTGGAACACCTGGAGAAACCCACACAGACACTGGAAGAATGTGCAAACTCCACACAGACAGTCACCCGAGGCAGGAATCGAACCCAGGTCCCTGCACTGTGAGGCAGCAGTGCTAACTACTGAGCCACCATGCTGTCATTTTTCCTATTTTTATTTGTACTTGGAATAATGTTTAACTGAGAAAAGTCATTTTCATTAGTAAGATCTGTTATTTTGTTTCTAAATAGCACAGAAAGATAATTGGTAGAATGCATTTCAATATGGCACAGTGAGGGCCACTCACTCCATTGGGACATTTTAAACACATTCTATTGGAGAACCTGAATTTTGTTCCTAACAGCAAAGGTTTTATGAATCTTTGGAACTTAGCCAATTACTAACAACTGGGTTTTGTCAAACACTCTTTATAAGTGCATTCTTAAGGGAGCAATAGTCGATTTATCCTTGTGATTTTTTTAAGCTAAAACTCATTTTATTCTTGATCAAATTTGATTCTTTACTTTCCTCTTTTCTGTATCTTGTCCTCTGTTCTTGCTTTTCCTGTGGTGACTCATGGTGGATTATTGTTTTTAGATACTAAAAGCTTCTCATTGATTCTTACAAATGATTATTTGGGTACAATTTGGTGAAACCTATTCATTCAAGAATCTCAATTGTGGCGAATGCTGTCCTCCCTTAATATCTCTGTGACACAGTGGTAGTGTCCCTACCCCTGGACCGAGAGGCCCAGGTTCAAGCCTCACCCTTTCCAGCGGTGTGTAGTAACATCTCTGAACAGGTTGATTAAAAAAAAAAGAAATTTTAAAAATATCTCATTTAATTTTTCCATATGCCTTCAAATCCATACCTATTAAATTCACTTTCCAGATTGTTGTTTTGACCGAGGTCTGCTAACTCCTCATAAAACCAGTAGTTGAAACTAGAACGTTTCTCGTGCCATTGGACCAGTTTCATCTAAGCTGTATCCACCTCTTTGTGCAGGAAAGATGTTTTAAAAGAAAGCACTGCTTCATTCTGTGTGGCAGAGGAATTATTATCTTTAGAGGTTTAGGTCACAGAAACATTTTCTAAATCTCAGGTTGACTGGCTCAGTATTCTACATGTAGTGCATTATAGTTCATCTAAAATTGTACAAAAAATGAAAACTTTTGGTATTCCTTGTTGGAGTGAATTCTGACATAAATCCTCGACAGTTGAGTTAGGAAGATGTATTTTCTGTGGAAAACAAACATAAATGTTGATATCCATTTCAGATTTGTTCGAACAGACAGTCAGAAGACAGTCTAACATTGAGGTTGAGACTCTTCATTGCTTCATAGAAGTATTGAGATATATCATGCAACCTTTGTTTTGTATCATTGCTGATAATTTGTTTGCACCGAGAAACTAAGAGGAATTCCATATTGTTCTTCAAGTAGAACCATCTGATCTTTTGCATTCTATAAGGTAGGCTTTCGTTTTCTGCTTCCTCCGAAAGAGGGAACCTCGAACATCCCACAGAAAGGTACCACCATGTTAACTTTGATTATGTGCTTATGTCTGAGTAGTGTATGAATTCACTGATTTTCTGATAGTAGAGAATCTTGTGATTAAGCTTTGGTAACAAAGTGGAATATCTTCTCATTAAGATTTGAGTTGGATGAGGGATTTAAGTTTTCAAGGGCATGATACAAGATTTTAAGGTTTTGATAAATGAACAATGGTTCACTCAAAAAAAAGAAAATAAATGAAGCAATGCAAATTATAAGAAGTCATGACTTGTTTCTTAAACAATAATTTATTCTTCGAGAGTAATTATTTTCCTATCTGCTTCCCTTGTATACTATGTATCAACTTAGATTGAATACTTATAGGGAGCTGGCTCACCTAGTTACTCAAAAGTATAAAGCGGGAGGAGAAGAATGGAGAAAACAAGATCTGGAGCAATGGGATAAAATGCATGGGCCAAATTCACTTCCGAGGTTAACTAACTTTCATTTTGGCTGAAATTCTGCTGTCTCTGGATGCATTTTGAAAGTTCTCTGTTTGAATTAGTTCAGTTATCCATTCTGCAGGTCAAGTGAGAAGAAATTGATTCGATTGGAAAAGCATTCAAATCACTGAGATAATTTCATTTGTGCTACGGTGTGTGGAGTGTAATGTAGTCTAATATTCTAATTGCAACGACTTTCAATCAGCTTGTAAAACTGATTATGTTGCAGCTGATTGGAAATTTCTAGATTTCATGCAGATAAACAAGCATTGATTCTCTGGATTTTCCAGATGTGGCAAAGTTTAGAAATTGGACCTCACAAAGAAAGACTTGTTCGGAAATATGTGAAATTGTTCTTGTAGTATCTGTTGTGAGTAATCATGTATTAACATTATCTTGCCTTAATATCTTACTCTGATGTGTCAGTAATGTGGCTGATTGAAATGTCTTAGTGGTGTTTCACCTAATCCATTCATCTGGTTGGGGGTGGAGGGTACTATTCATCCAGTTTTTAACTGTTATGATTTTTGTCTGTTGACCTTCATTCTGAACACCTCAGCACTCTGTATTGTACACTTTCATGTTCACTCTGATGTATCCTTTTATAGCTTATACTGTATTCCTACGACTGCAGAGTGGCTTATGTGCTTTAATTAAGAAAGACTATAAAGAAAAACCTGGGAACTGTACACTGGTGAGTTTGATGCAAGTGAAGGGTAGATCTTTGGAGAGGATTCTGAGAGACAGGATTTATATGCATTTGGAGAGGCAGGGACTGATTAGGAGTAGTATGGCTTTGCGAATAGAAAATCGTGTCTTACAAGCTTGATTCAGTTTTTTGAGGACGTGACCAGGAAGATAAATGAGAAAAGAGTGGTAGATGTTGCCTATGTGGACTTTAGCAAGACTTTCAACAAGGTTCTGGATGGTAGACTGATGACTGAAATTGGATCACATGGGATCCAGGGAGAGATTGCCAATTGGATACAAAATTTCCTTGACAGTAGGAGACACAGGTTGATGTTGAGGGTTGTTTTTTGGAGTAGGTGCCTGTGACTAACAATGATCTTCAGGGATTGGTGCTGGGTCCACTGTTTGTCATTTTATACAAACAATTTTGTTGAGAATATTGGAAGCATGGTTAGTAAGTTTACGAATGACACCAACATTGGTGGCATAGTGGACAGTGAAGAAAGTTATCTAAGACTACAAAAGGGTTTTGTTCAGCTTGGCCAATGGGCTAAGGAGTGGCAGATGGAGTTTAGATAATGTGAGGTGTTGCATTTTGGTACAGGGAATGAGGTCAGGACTTACACAGTTAATAGTAGGGCCCTATGGAGTGTAGTCGAACAGAAAGACCGAGAGATTCAGATACATAGCTACTTGAAAGTGGTGTCACAGGTAGAGAGGGTGGTGAAGTAGGCACATGGCACGCTTGTCTTCAGTGGTCAGAGCATTGAGTATAGGAGTTGGGAAGTTCTGTTGTAGCTGTCCAAAGTGGTGAAGCCACTTTTGGAGTATTGTGTGCAGATCTAGTCACCCTGCTTTAGGAAGGATATTATTAAATTGGAAATGGTGCAGAAAAGATTTCTAAAGATGTTACTGGGGCTAGAGAGTTTGAGTTATAAGGAGAGAATGGATAGGCTCTGACCTTTTTCACTGGAGCATAGGAGGTTGAGGGATGACCTTATAGAGATTTATAAAATCATGAGGAATAGACATGAGGTGAATAGCAAAGGTCTTTCCCAAGGCTAAAGGAATTCCAAACTAGAGGGCATAGGTTGAAGGTGAGAGAACTTTCAAAGAGCTATAAACCTGCAGTCAAAGGTCTCTTTGTTCAGCACCACTCCCCAGGACCTTACCGTTAAGTGTATAAGTCCTGCTAAGATTAGTTTTCCAAACATGCAACACCTTGCATTTATCTAAATTAAACTCCATCTGCCACTCTTCAGCCCATTGGCCCCTCTGATCAAGATCCCATTGTTATCTGAGGTGACCTTCTTCGCTGTCCACTACCCCTCCAATTTTGGTGTCATCTGCAAACTTACTAACTATACCTCTAATGTTCACATCCAAATCATTTACATAAATGACGAAAAGTAATGACCCAGCACCGATCCTTGTGGCACTCCACTGGTCACAGGCCTCCAGTCTGAAAAACAACCCTCCGCCACCACCCTCTGTCTTCTACCTTTGAGCCATCTTCTATCCAGATGGCTAGTTCTCCCTGTATTCCATGAGATCTAACCTTGCCCTCTTTGGTCTTCTTTCTTACTTCTTCAAAAAACTCAATCAAGTTTATGAGACATGCCATGTTGTCTATCCCTAATCAGTCCTTGCCTTTCCAAATACATGTACATCCTGTCCCTCAGGATTCCCTCCAACTACTTGGCCACCACGGACATCAGGTTCACTGGTCTATAATTCCCTGGCTTGTCCTTAACACCTTTCTTAAGCAGTGGTACTATGTTAGCCAACCTCCAGTCTTTCGGCACTTCACCTATGATTATCAATGATACAAATATCTCCGCAAGGTACCCAGCAAACACTTCCCAAGTTTCCCACAGAGTTGTAGGGTACGCCTGATCAGGTCCTGGGGATTTATCCACTTTGATGTGTTTCAAGAAATCCAGCACTTCCTCATCTGTAAAATGGACATTTTTCAAGATGTCACCATCTATTTCCCTAGATTTTATATCTTCCATGTCCTCCTCCACAGTAGCCACTGATGCAAAATACTCATTTAGTATCTCCCCGATCTCCTACAGTTCCACACAAAGGCCGCCTTGCTGATCTTTGAGGGGCCCAATCTCACCCTAGTTACCCTTTTGTCCTTAATGTATTTGTAAAAACCCTTTAGATTCTCCTTCCTATTTGCCAAAGCTATCTCATGTCCCCTTTTTGCCCTCCTGATTTCCCTCTTAAGTATACTCCTACTGCCTTTATACTCTTTTAAGGATTCATTCAAACTATCCTGTCTATACCTGACATGTGCTTCCTTCTTTTTCTTAACCAAACCCTCAATTTCTTTAGTCAACCAGCATTATGTACACCCACCAGCCTTTCACCCTAACAGAAATATACTTTCTCTGGACTCTCGTTATCTCATTTTGTTTAAAGCTTCCCATCTTCTCGCCATCCCTGCGAACATCTGCCCCCAATCAGCTTCTGAAAGTTTTGCCTAATGCTGTCAAAATTAGCTTTCCTCCAGTTTAGAACTTCAACTTTTAGATCTGGTCTATCCTTTTCCATCACTATTTTGAAACTAGTAGAATTATGGTTACTGGCCCCAAAGTCACCTGCCCTGTCTTATTTCCGAAGAGTAGGTCAGGTTTTGCACCTTCTGTAGTAGGTACACCCACATGTTGAATCAGAAAGCTTTCTTGTGTATGCTTAACAAATTCTTCTCCATCTAAACCCTTAACACGATGGCAATTCCAGTCTATGTTTGGAAAGTTAAAATCCCCTACCATAACCACCTACTATTCGTACAGATAAATGAGATCTCCTTACAAGTTTGTTTCTCAGTTTCCCTCTGACTATTAGGTGGTCTCTAATACAATCCCAATGAGGTGATCATCCCTTTCTTATTTCTCAGTTCAACCCAAATAACTTCCCTGGATGTATTTCCGGGAAAATCCTCCCTCAGCACAGCGGTAATGCTATCCTTTATCAAAAACACCACCCCCCCTCCTCTCTCGCCTCCCTTTCTGTCCTTCCTGTATCATTTGTATCCTGGAACATGAAGCTGCCAGTCCTGTCCGTCCCTGAGCCATGTTTCCGTAATTGCTATGATATCCCAGTCCCATGTTCCTAACCATGCCCTGAGTTCATCTGGCTTTCCTGTTAGCCTCTTGCATTCAAATAAATGCAGTTTAAGTTATCAGTCCTACCTTGTTCTCCGCTTTGTCCCTGCCGGCCCTGACTGTTTGACTCGCTCCTTTTCTCAACTGTACCAATCTCAAATTGATCTCTTTCCTCACACTCTACTAAATGCCAATTTTGCTTCTTTTGATCTACAGACCCAGAAAATAGCATTTAGTATCTTATTCCTCTACAAAACACTGCTCCAGGCTAACTTAATACTTATGGCTTATATTTTCAAGTTTAATCAAGAAACATATCTCAATAAAACATATAATCAAGAAAGAACCCACTCTACTCCCTACTGCAGACTTTCTGTAAAGCCACACTTAAAAATATTCACTTTTCAGTTTCTGTGCTGTGACCTCTCTCAGACAGGTTCCAAGATTAGTTGTGAATTTCACTGTTTGTTAATTTTCCCAGACGGACTCCAATGACCAGCAATACATGAATTCAAACAGCAAAGGCAGTAACTGTGCAGGTTCACTGCTCTGTCAGTTGGGAGTATGGGTCTCTCGCTCGCTCGCTGTCTCTCTCTCTCTCTCTCTCGATCGCTCGCTGTGTCTCTCTCTCTCTCTCGATCGCTCGCTCGCTCGCTCGCGCTCTCCCCTGTACTGACCTCACCATGTGCTGCCTTTATCTGATCCTCTCCCTTTTAAAAGTGCTGTTATTTTGACTTTTTTTTTCCTCCAAAGTTCCAAAACAATGCAACAGCAATTAAAATAGTCATTGTTCTCCTGAGATTTGAGGAAATCACATTCAACACCTAAAATATCTTAAAAAAAGAGCAGCCTGTTCCAGCCAGGAATTTTTCATGACTCCATCTTTATTTACCCAGAATCCTTTTTCTTAATGGCTGTAATGCAGTTCCAACCTCATTAGTTTAAATGGTGCAGCTATTGCGTGATTTTCTTATAACGTGAAATCTCATGACAACAGAACTATTGTATTTCATTCGAGGCAGTCCGGAGTCGCTAGGATGTTCCCAGGTATGGATTGATTAATCTTTGCTCAGAAGACGAACAGTTTGGGACTGTACTTATTAAAATTCAGAAGAATGAGTGGTGATCTCATTGAAACTTAAAGTACTCTTAATGCTCTTGACAGGGCAAATGCTGAGAAGATCTTATCCCTCATCGGTGAGTCTTGAGTAGAGGACATTATCTCAGAATGAAGGGGCACCAATTTCAGACTGAGATCAGAAGGAATTTCTTCTCTATGGGGTTGAGAGTCTTTGGAACTCCTTGCCACAGAGAGCTGAGAGGTCAGAATCCTTGTGTACACTTAAGGGTTATGTGGAAAGGGCAAGAAAGTGGAAGGGAGGAATGTTGGATCAACCATGATCCTATTGAGTAGTAGAACTGAATCGAGGGGCTGAACAGTCAACTCCTGTTCCTATTCTTTATGGTCTTATGGTAGTGAATTCCCTCAATTGATCCTGTACCCATTAAAATTTCAGGCAGCGCATTCTAGATCCTAACCACTCATTGTGTTCCAACCTATTTTCCGACGTTGTTTTTCTTTTGTCAGTTACCTTCAATCTGAACCTTCTGATTTTTTGAACTTTCCACAGATGGGAACAGTTTCTTTCAAGGTATTTTATTCAAACTACTCCATGATTTTTTTAATGCTTGTATCAGACCTACTGTTCTCCAAAAAAATCAGTCGCAGTTTCTCCAATCCTTGGAACCATTGTCATGAACATATCTACATCCCCTCCTGAGCTATCATATTCTGCCTTCAACTTGGTGCTCAGAACGGTATGCAACACTTCATTTGAAACCCAACCAGTGTTTTGACACTCACCTGAGTATTATCTTCCATTCTGGGTTAAACTAACAATGTGAAATCAGGCCCCTACATATTTATGGCCCGAGGCTCTTTGCCTTGAGCCAAAAAAAAGAAAGAAAGAAAAGAACTTCCATCTGCATCGCATCTTTCATGACTTTGGTCTCCCATAGTGATTTCCAGCCAACCAAGGATCTTTTGAAGTGGAGCCACTGTTGTGACGCAGTTTCCACAAATGACAATGTGATAAGTGGAGAGATAATATGCTTTTGTTGATGTTGGTTGAGGAGTGTGTATTAACTAGGACACTGGGGTGAAATCCAGTTCTTCAGACTAATGCCATGGAATTATTTGCATTCATATGAGAGGGCAGTTGGGGGCTCGGTTTAACAGCTTATCCAAAAGATAACTATCTTTCTGTTTCCAAATTTAAGTCAAGTTCTCTTATCACAAATGAAATTTTAAATTGCTTCCAAAAATTGTACCACAGAGAACCTCAGGAGGAAAAGCTGTCGGGCATTAAAACAAAGTTTGTCTTTTAATTTTCTTTAAACATGTTTTGTTTAGAATTTATGACGAGGAGGAGTTGAAGAAAAGGTTTTTGATCAGTTGGAGGCATGAAATACTAAGTTGAAGCTCTTACCATTAATCTTTAAAACAACAACAATTTGTAACGACTACCTATGTGCAGTAAAATGCTTAAATCTGGGAGTTGCTGTCCAACTTGCCTTGCTCCTTCAGAAGCTGTCAGACAAAGATATCACACTGGGGCAAGTCATCCCATTCAAAAATGTGCAACATTTAATAAACTGACCAGTAAACATTAGGGCTTGACTCATCCAGTGTAAGTGCATTTCCATGGTGTGATGTCTCACTTAACTGCCAAAAAGTGTCTCTGACAGACTGAAATTTAACTATGAGGAGAAAGTGAGGTCTGCAGATGCTGGAGATCAGAGCTGAAAATGTGTTGCTGGAAAAGCGCAGCAGGTCAGGCAGCATCCAGGGAACAGGAGAATCGACGTTTCGGGCATAAGCCCTTCTTCAGGAACATCGATTCTCCTGTTCCCTGGATGCTGCCTGACCTGCGCTTTTCCAGCAACACATTTTCAGCTGAAATTTAACTATGTCAATTGTGAACACTCTTCAGTTTAGATTTTAATTTCTGCTGGCGATTTAAAAAGTACAAAAAATGTACTATACCTTTGTTTTATCTTTTTCTTATCCTTTTAATCCAATCTTCTCTCTCTCTCCTCATTTTGCTTTCTATACCTAATTTGAATTGAATTGAACATTATAACTGACATTTCCAGGTTCAGATTCTGAATACTTAATCAATAATTTTTCACTTTAATTGGTAATGGAGAATCACATTTGTTTGCATTATTCACAAACATTCCAAATACTCTGCATCATTTGCTTAGTGGCTGACAAAAATCCCATTAAAAAATTCATGTTCTACACTCACAGAGCTAGCTAAGCCAGGGAACTATAGGCAGGTGAGCCTGACCTCGGTGGTGGGCAAGTTGATGGAGGGAATCCTGAGGGACAGAATGTACATGTATTTGGAAAGGCAAGGACTGATTCGGGATAGTCAACATGGCTTTGTGTGTGGGAAATCATGTCTCACAAACTTGATTGAGATTTTTGAAGAAGTAACAAAAAATATTGATGAGGGCAAAGCAGTAGATGTGATCTATATGGACTTCAGTAAGGCGTTCGACAAGGTTCCCCATGGGAGACTGATTAGCAAGGTTAGATCTCACGGAATACAGAGAGAACTAGCTACTTGGATACGGAACTGGCTCAAAGGTAGAAGAGAGGGTGGTGATGGAGGGTTGTTTTTCAGACTGGAGGCCTGTGACCAGTCGAGTGCCACAAGGATCGGTGCTGGGCCCTCCATTTTCTGTCATTTACATAAATGGTTTGGATGCGAGCATAAGAGGTACAGCTAGCAAGTTTGCAGATGACACCAAAATTGGAGATGTAGTGGACAGCGAAGAGGGTTACCTCAGATTACAACAGGATCTGGACCAGATGGGCCAATGGGCTGAGAAGTGGCAGATGAAGTTTAATTCAGATAAATGCGAGGTGCTGCATT